>NW_024727757.1:45000-242500 GCF_018991925.1 Homarus americanus | reverse complement strand
TGTCTTCACGATAACTCCACTAGCTTCACGTCCATCACCCTGGCATCACCACCAGGTCTTCACAAACGGGAGAACCTTCACTCTAGTTAAAATTCACTTCACGCTCACCATTTTCATTCGGTGGCCATTATACCAAGTTCTCACCCCTAACCTAAATTAACCTAACCTAACCAAGTTCTCACCCCTAACCTAAATTAACCTAAACTAACCTAACCTAACCAAGTTCTCACCCCCTAACCTAACCAACTTCTCACCCCCTAACCTAACCTAATCTAACCAAGTTCTCACCCCTAACCTAAACTAACCTAACCTAACCAACTTCTCACCCCCTAACCTAACCTAATCTAACCAAGTTCTCACCCCTAACCTAAACTAACCTAACCTAACCAACTTCTCACCCCCTAACCTAACCTAATCTAACCAAGTTCTCACCCCTCACCTGGCTCTCATAATTATCAACCAGGTGAGCCATTGGACCATCAGACTGACTTTAACGTCCATATAGTTGTTTTCACACCTTCTTAACACATCTTCCACATACAGTAAAACCTCTATTTAACGGACTATATGGAGAGGAAAATCCGTTATATCGAGTATCCGTTATGTGAAACCTCCATCTAACGAGCTATATAAGAGATGAAAGTCCATTATATCGAGGATCCGTTAGATATGAAACCCTCATCTAACGGATTATATGGAGAGAAGATTCCGTTATATAGAGGTTTCACTGTAGGAAGTTTGTCTCACTGATGGACAAAGCTTCACACGTCGGCATAGAACTGCGGTCTTGAGAGTGAAAAGGTGTCATAGTTTTGACCTGTAGCTTTTCTCTTCCTTGCAGTGGCATAGATGTGTGTTCCAAAGACCTCCTCCAACCCCTATCCTGCCTTGCACACATTACCATTTGGTCTCTTCATCCTTCCAAAGATTTTTAGTCTTATATTACCAAACACAAACTTTTTTTTTAATCATCATCTTCCTTGAAAGTGACTTACTGTTTCGGGTCCCGTCCCCTCCCCTTTTCCTCCCCCTCCACCGACCTCGTACCTCAGCCCCTGAAGTACTCCTTGAAGTGCTACGTGGTGCAATTTGTGATACCTCCGTGTTGATGAAAAGCCAAGTTTATATACGTAAAAAAAAAAAATAAGTATACCTTTAGGTTCACACATGTGGTTAACAGTCGAGCTTCATGATTGTGATCAATTACTTGTCTTAAGAGTCATAAGCTAGTGGTAATAGCGATGGTTGTACGGCTGAGTCGTGTTGTCTAATAGCAAAGAGTTGTTCAGACTAGCGCTTTGCTGAGATGGACTTATGGATTCGGCTCTGCTTCAAACTGGACGTGAGCGATAGGTGCAGTTCTTTTTTCTCTCGGTTGCGTGTCAGATTGTGGTTATGTCCGCAATGCTTAGCGAAACAATGGTTCTTACACTAAAATGTCTAATTTAGGAGTCTTTGTATCGATATTGATAAGATATTGAATGGCAGTTGCAGTAGCGTGCATTATACCTGTTAGTAGAAGCACTCAACTCGACACCAGGTGTATTTAAGAAGTGCTTAGTAGATGAGTAATGGCTGGTGGACTCGACGGCCCTACACGTTGTTGAAGTTCTTAGTTTCAAAAAGTCATGCAATCACAATTATCCAATTTGATGTTGATGAGCGATAAAGGACCGGTTGGCCTGAGACACCAATGAAAGACTTACCGTGGGAGATCTACAGGCCTGGCTAGCTACCTCCCACCCTCTATGTCTGGCCGCACCTACAGTATACTTCATCAACCCTCAATGGTCAGTCACACTGTTCTTTATGCAACTCTTCTTAACTACATAGATTTACTGTTTCTTAAAATTATTTTCTTTTGAATTTACTTGTTTTCTTTATTTTCTCGCTGGTGTTTACTGCCTGATATTTTTTTTTTTTTCTCAGGACAAGCAAATGGTGGCGGTTTCCTGAGTGTGTCACCGTAAACAACAAATGGGTTTCTTAAGAGGAATGAATGTTCACAGAAGAAGCAAAACACCAATGACGTGAAGGCAATAGAATAGAACAAAGAGAATAGAATATAATTGAATATAATAGCATTAAAGCAACAATACCTAGTACGTTATTTTCACCACATAATCCATAAAACAACTAAAATAAAGTTATATTGGTTATATAATGCAAAATTTTCCAATATTTTCTGTTGTGATAACTGATAACTATTTCAATTTCGAACATTAGTTGTCAACATTGATACGATAATTAGCATTCAAACAAATTTTTAATACAACCTCTAACATAAACAACTGAATGATGTCGGGAGATGTTAAGGTGGCGAAGAGGAGGGCAGGTCTCTGTGGCGGTGGACAGAGGACAGAGACAGATGCACCCCAACACTTGACCCACATAAAGCCTGGCACTATACTAACGTCTCTTACACTTTGCTTGAGGATAAATAAAGTGGAAGATTTATACTGTGTAACCAACTGTTTCAGCCTTACATTGTCAGCTGCAAGACAGGTTTTATTCACTCCACGTTAAAAGCGTCCATGTTACTGTACATCATTAATCTCTGTAAACGTTGCCAGAACATGTAATGAGTCAAATTATATCATTGTGGTCCCAGGCCAATGTGTGCACCTCACGTCTCACCGAGTAACTTAAGGCTTCGGATTCACGTTCAGATACTCTCGGGGTTCACACCTTGCTGAAAGAATGGATTGACAACGCCGAGTGTACTAGTCGGAAATGTCCCAAACTGTCCACTAATCTGCCGACTCCCACATGCAGTACACCTCAACAACAACTCGAAATAATGACATACAGTACAGCGACTATTAGGTAAACAGAGTAGTTAGGTAAATTATGCTATTAAGCGTCATCTTGCAACTTCACCTGTGATAATTAACGGTGGGTGATAATGACCCTCTTCCCCTCCACCCCACCCCTTCCCCACCCACCCACCAGAGCTTAGGAGCTGTGTGGTCCCCCTGTACAACCCGCACTACACCTGTCGAGGCCCAACCTTCACACACAATTGCATGTTACCTCGTCAATTCAGTAGTGATGAAGATGATGGTCTCCTTAGCCAGCATTCATAGGCTTTTAGGTTATCAAGCGCCACATCCCGACTGCCTCCCTGGACAATGGCGACGGAATATTTATGATTATTAAAGAAACTAGTTACAAGATAATAACCTTTAAATGATGCCAGGTGTACAGAGTGTTTCTTTATAATATAAGGTTTACGGTATAACTTCTGGCGTGGGAGTCTGGGTGAGGGGTGCGTGGGGGTCTGAGTGGGGTCTGAGTGAGGGTTTGAGTGAGGGTTTGAGTGAGGGTCTGAGTGGGGGTCTGAGTGAGGGTTTGAGTGAGGGTTTGAGTGAGGACAGTGTTTTGGTATAGAGTCAGAGGGACACAAACACGGTTGGCACTGGTCACTGTCAATGGCACCTTGCTCTTTTTGGTGACTCTGGTGGCACTTGATCACTAAACTCTCTGCCAACTCAGGTATAAACTCTGTCAGCACACACACACACACACACACACACACACACACACACACACACACACACACACACACACACACACACACACACACACACACACACACACACACACACACACACACACACACACACACACACACACACACACACACACACACACACACACACACACACACACACACACACACACACACACACACACACACACACACACATACACACACAAATATCTACAGGTAAGAGAAACTAACAAAATTCGAGAACTTTCACAATTTACAATAAAAAAAACCCTCACATCTGGGGACTTTTTCACTTATAAATCTTTTTACTTACAACTCTTCATGATGAAAGACTCTGAGGGCGAGGCAACACTACGGCGATACTTAAGACACTTAATCATATTCTGGTCTGATGGGTTGATTTGAGAGAGAGAGAGAGAGAGAGAGAGAGAGAGAGAGAGAGAGAGAGAGAGAGAGAAGAGAAGAAGTGGACAAGTCAAGACCCGTGAGGTGGACTCACATCTCTACTTTGTCTACATGAGGGTTGATGGGCTGGGGTGAGTGAGGGGATGAGGGAGGGAGGGGGGTGGGGGTGAGGGAGGGGGGTGGGGCGAGGGAGGGTGGGGAGTAAGGGGGTGACGTTGGGGTGAGGGTAGGGTGAGGGTGGGGTGAAGTGAGGGACAGGTGGGGTGAAGTGAGGAAGTGAGGGGGTTGAGGGAGGGAGGGGTGAGAGAGGGTGAGAGGGATGAGGGAGGGGGAGAGGGATGAGGGAGGGGGGTAAGGGAGTATGCAAGCAAGACAATAATTAGCCTCCATCTTGCATTAAAACAACTTATGTGAACTCCTCCTCCCAGATGGTATCCTGGCCAGAGGCGGCGACCTCACCACGCCCTCATATCCTCATTCTTATACCCTTATACTGTCTCATCCTTACACTCTCCTACTCTAACACTCTCCTACCCTAACACCCTCCTACCTCACACCCTTTTCTTTTGTAGAGAAAGGAGATTAGAGGTGGGGGAAGGAAGTTATAGTTCGGAAATTGAAGAAGTTTAGGAGGAGGTAAGAGAGGGCGGGCTGACCGCCTAGCGAAGCTAATAGTGTGTTAGGGTGTTTTAAGGGCCTTATTTCATATTCCTCCAACCCTACTGGCGGATGTTGGTTTAGGGAAGTTGTCTATTGCCTGGCCGTGTAGATGAGGGGTGGTAATGGACCTTTTGAGATTTGGTAACTTTTTGGGAATCATGTATGGTTGCTGTCGGTATCTGGTGGGAGTCTTTGAAGGAGTTCTTGCTCTGATCGTTCTATCTTTTGCCAGACTCTGCTGGCCAGGGTGTGCAGCTGCTGGTTGATGGGTTTCATTCTCAGGTCTCTATGTATCTCGGCTGTGGTTCTGGTGAAGGGGTATCTTTTACCTGTGACGAATCTTAGGGCTTCATTTTGGAACCACCTGTAATTTTAATATTTGAGTGGTGCTCATAGTATGAAGAGGTATTGCTGGGTAAGTTAATATTGGTGTGGTAAATGATGTCACCAGGCGGAGTTTTATTTTCTCAGGAAGCGCTTTAAAGCGGTATAGTTTTCTCAGCTCTCTTTTTGTTTTTTCCTTCCTGGTGTGGACATGGTGGGAGTAACCTGTCGTGGATATATGCAGGCCCAGGAGGGTGCCTCTGCTTTTGTATTCTATCCGGGCATTATTGGTTACTAATGGATGGGTTTTCCTTCTGCATAAGGGTATCACTGTGAATTTCGGGAGACTGATTGGGATTTTCCATTGTTTTTCGTAATTATTTACCCTTTCTAATTCCCGCCTGGTGTTGTCGACCTGTAACGCTCGCGATTTTCCTTGATGTGTTGTTATTTGAGTAATGTCATCTGCATACATAATATCTTCGTTACCAATTCTAGTGGGAGGCGGAGTGTCACTTGTGTAGATAATATATAGGGTGGGGGAGAGGACGTTTCCCTGAGGGACTCCGCTCATGAGTGGGAAGGTCTCTCCTGTGTGTTGTCATACCCTCAGTCTGGCATTTCTGCCGTCAAGAAAGTTGCAAAGCAACTTTTCTATGTTTCTGGGAAGTCCAACACCCTCCTACCCTCACACCCTCCTACCTCCCTACCCTCACCCCCTCATAACCACCACCTCACACACACACACACCTAACTCACTAACTAATGAGTCTCAAGCACCAAACGCCAACAGAGCCGCTTCGGTAGCCCTGCCAGTTTATATTGAAGCACACATTATATAGCACGGGGACTAACTGAAGTACAATGGCTACACATGACTTTTTATATCATTATATCATAAGACATATAAGACATATTGTATATAAGACATAATGTAGATAAGATATATTGTGTGGATGATGTACTGTTTATATATTGAATAGTGATCCTTACAGTTTCTTTGCATTTTGGGGGGGAAGAAAGTTATATGATTAAGGATTACAGTTTATTTCCATTGATAAACTACTTCCGCAGTGTGTGTGTGTGTGTGTGTGTGTGTGTGTGTGTGTCTCCAACTGTGTTTGTACGTTTAAATTTGTTTAGCTATAATGTGTACTTCTATGTATGTTCTGTGTGTGTGTGTGTGTGTGTATGTTCTGTGTGTGTGTGTGTGTGTGTGTGTGTTCTATCTCATTACTCGTTCATATAAGGTTACGTGTTCATGTCTACTCAGCCATATTTCTCACTTGTTCATCTATATTTGTCGTTCACGTACATTTATGCATGTAATCGTATTAGTTCAACTGCATGTATGTCTGTCTGTTTGACATATGATTACCCACAATAATCCTCCATATACGGTCCGATGTTTATGCCTTGTTCAGCCTTATTTGTACCTTCATACTTGTTCATCTATATTTGTTCACTCAACACGCAATAACCACAAAGACAATACCAAAAAATAAAACAAAAAACTACAAGTATGATCACTGCGCCTTGAGGATACAACGAGAACCACAGCAAGATAACAATGATAAGATAACATCGCGACTTACAAGAGAGCCTTAAGTATTCCCCGGTTATCCCATGTAATACACAACGCAGCCTCCACCGCATGATAGCAGCCACGAGATTATAGGACCTGCCTCTATAATCGCCGCGTGTGGAATTGAAACTACTTTACGCAACCAGCATTTTGTGTTGTTATACTTTTAAACTTTATTGGAGCTTGAAATAAAGGGGAAACTTTCAATCGCTGGGAACACCGACGCTACAACTTAGGTGGTTATTATTGATAAATATTGTGATGTTATTAGAGTATATTGATTTCTATCGTTGTAACTGGATGGATTATGTTGATATGCCGTGTTAAGGCGGCCTTTGTCTTAGCTGATTGTTCTGCTTGGATATGATACGAGTTTGGGTGGGTGGTGGTGGGGATGGTGGTGGAGATGGGGGTGGGAATGTGGGATGGTGGGGGGGATGTGAGGTGGGGAATGTGAGGTGGTATGGATGCGAGATGGTGGTGGTGGTAGTGATGGTGGTAGTAGTGGTGGTAGTAGGGGTGGTAGTAAGGGTGATGGCAGGTGTTGTATCATCATTCCTCACAGAATACGTTACCTGTATATGAAATCAAATCAAAATTCTACCACGCCTTTCATTCAACAGTATCCAACAAAACCTAACCAAATGTATTCAAATTATTCAATACATCACAACAATAAAACTCCAAGATAAATACACTGAATATATCTCCTTAATTAACATCTCCAAGAAGACATAAATAAAATGAGGTTATGACTAGAAGAAAATAAACACGAGACAGAATAGTGTGTTGGCTGTAAGGTCTTGACAAGGGCGTGAGGAGGAGTCAACACGGGTGCGCTGTCGTCACCACCTGTACAGCCGCTGACACACACACACACAGGCAAGAAAGGTCATCCTCAGCAACACAACAGGAAAAGTTAACCCGGTAAAGGTCACTGTCCGGGAAACAAGAACAAAAAGGTAATTGTTGTAAAACGCACTGACCTGGAAATATAAGACAACAACAGCAATAACAACAATACTAAGAACAACAAGAAAATAAAAAATCAAGAATATAAAAAAACCTACAGCTAAATATAATGAAAGTGAATGCTACATAGAGCTAACCCATAAGCTACAGAAAGTAAAGCTAAAAAGAAACCGAAAAATTAAGCTACATACTAGTATACAGAGAGATAAGCTGATCCATAGATAGATATAGAAAGTTAAAGCAAAATATAACGCTATAGAAATTTAACCAATATAATCTTAAAAGCTAAAGATATAAACCAAAGGTTTAAAAGACGTAGAAAGCTAAAGATATGTTAAAGTTCATCTAGTAGAAAGCTAAATACAGAGACACGCTGGAGAAAGTTAAAGCAAACAAATATAAAAAATAACTTAATACAGAAAGCTAATGACAAGTAGAAAGCTAATGAAACACAGAGAAGCTAAAACTATAGATACAGAAAACTAGAATTATAAGACGCTAAGACTACAGATACAGACAGCAAGAAATGCAATGACAGTTACATTAATTCCCTAAGGAAGCATTCGAGCAAGGTGCCAACTCATGCTGGGAGATGCCTCGTTCACAGCTTCGACCTGACCTAATCTAAAAGGACATTAATTACTCATAAACCTACTGACCTCTGACCTGTTGGGTAGTGACCATGAGCTGACCTTAATTAGTTATACTGCCGACATACCTGTATTGTTAGGTAGTTCCAAAGATTAATAGATAGTTCCAAAGACTGACAAATAAATACTGTACACTTCCCCCCCCCCCAAGACAGATATAATATAAACACCAACCCCCTCCCCCCACCTCCCCACCCCCCCAACTCACGACACCAGGCAGGCGAGAGTGTGAGTGTTAGTAACGAGTGTTAATAGTGGGTGAGCGATAAAGGTCAAGATTAATATGATTGACGAGTAATTCACAACGGAGTCAATGAAGCAACGTAAACAAGAATATACTTCTCACTGTAATAGACCAACGGGTGAAGAAAATATATCCCTTGATAAGACATGGGGGCGGGGGGGGGGTATTTGTATTGATTATATACTTTTTGGTCCATATTTCTGCAGTAAATTATCTTTCTTAAACAATTAGTTCCTGTTTTATATATATATATATATATATATATATATATATATATATATATATATATATATATATATATATATATATATATATATATATATATTGATAAAATCACACGGGAAAAGGGAAACAACGGAGCACCTTAGCTTTCGTCTTTATTCAAGACATCTTCAGAGGCAACTGGATTACATGGACAGAGAGAGGCTTAAATATACAGGGTGACCTTATAAAACATGAGGTCAGGTCATAATGATGTCATCCACTAATCCCCACACCAACACACACGTAGAGGAGCTTAAGAGAAGGGGGTGACGTTTTCATTGTGGATCTACATGAAATATATACATATATATATATATATATATATATATATATATATATATATATATATATATATATATATATATATATATATATATATATATATATATATATATATTTATTTATTTATTTATTTATTTTTTTTTTTTTTTCAAATAAAAGTGGTCAACCCGCCCCCCGGCACCGTTTAAGGCCTGGTGGTCTTATGGTGGGGAAGGGGGAGGGAAGGGTAGGGAGGAGAGCCACCTGTTAGTGAGAGGGAGGGGGATGGGGGGAGAGGGGGGTCACCTGTACCTGTTTTAAGGCGTGGCGCTGACCTGGCCGCTCATTCACTCCTCTACTCGAGGCTAACATAGTGCTAACCTCCACATCACCTTAAGATCGACAATCCCTACCCATCAGGTCACTCCGATAACCTCTCCTAGCAGCCCCGGGTTATGACTGTTCCCGTCTACACCTTCAGAGTTTACTATTCCGACTACCTGTTCTGTAAATTATGATCCAAGTGGAATAATGTTTAATTAACAAGGTATTCTCCGCTGATTATAAGAGATCCCGCTTAAGTGACGTCTAACCTATTAATCGAGATGATGATTGTAGTGGACAGCAACTTTACGCCGAGAGAGAGTCTACGTCCGGACAAGAGACCTGCCAGGTGAACCAGACAGGCCGAGAAGTGGGAGACATAACATGTTTTAATGACACTGGGTTTAAGTGATCCTCTGATAACTAACTACATGTCACACACACTTGCCAGCCTCAAGCTCTTTAAGTTGAAACGAAAGTATGAATTTTTTCTGTCTTTACCATTAAGTGTTCAAGTTGTACCCCAAAACATAGAGAACGTCAATTATTCTGAGTTTTCGTTCTCTTACTCCGCCGCTCAGAGCCCGTCCCTTCCCGTCCCGTCTCTCTGCCTCGGGCTGACGGACGAGGCTAGGCCAAGGTAGGAGAATGGGGCAAGGGTATATTTGGAAGGGGAGACTAAAGGATTCTCTGCAAACTCTGGTCTTCTTTTTTTAAAACTGTCATGTTGGAAGACTGAGGTGACAAGAGATTTTCACAGTAAAAGGATGTGCATCACTTGCTCGTATAGGAGAGGAAGTAAACCTGATTGCTTCATCCTCCAATCACTCAATTTTGTCCTGTGAGACCAAGAGATGCACTAACTTTAAGCTGGCATGCATTCTTCAGGTCTCACACACACACACACAGGTGCCCAATCTTCACGTGATCCAATCTATACATGAATGCTTGACAACCTAAGAATGGAACTCGTGACGTTGACGATAGACCCGTACTACTGACATGGAAAGTGATTTTTTACACATATAATAAGAACATAAAAAAAACATTACTCCCCTCAAAGAACATAAGGATCAATACTCTTAAAAACCGAATCGATATTAATTTTTTTCCACTGGGAGGTTCAGACAGAGACTTCAGATATTCACCGTCAGATTCCATTAAAGTTCTTAAGAAAGGCATTAATATTATTGATGATCCTCGGCGTCGTCTATCTGATAGGGAACACGAAGCTCTTGTACATGTTCAGTCAGCAGGGAAAAGCCTCCACTCACACGGTCCGCTGACAAAACACTTCCAACACGGATTTTCTTCCTCTCAATAACACCTTCCCCATGACGCCCTGCCGACATGTACAGAGAATATAACCTAACTTAACTTAACCTACCCAACCCAAACCAACCTCCACAATTCTTCAGATAACTCAATTCATGCAAACACTACTCACTTAAACAAATGAAAACACAAGTAGTGTAAATATAAAAATAAACATTCATTGTATATATTGAACAATGAACCATTATAATACTGACTAAGTGTTTATCTGACCTGTATTAGTGTGTGTGTGTATCTCTGTCTCTCTCTTGTACAACAGCTTCGTGTCTAGAGCCATCATTCAACAACACGTACAGTATAAAAACAACAAAAAGGTTTCACCGTTTAGTACCGAGAGTTGTTTTGGCTCCCCCTGGTCCCAGCAGAAGCTTTCCGTATTATCAATATCTCTTTATCTGATACTGATAAAAACTGAGTACATCTTGTGTGTTTAGCTACGAATTTCCTAACCTAACTTAGTACAGTGAATTAAGTATATGAATGACAACTAAAACATCGATAATACAAGAGAGAATAACTTGAAAAGGCTAATAACAGCGTGTAAAGTGTAAGTGGTGGGGGGAGGGGGGGGGACTCACCCAGACAGATCAGTATCGGGAGGACGTCTTTGGTGGTCAGTCAACCGCAAATGTCCCACAACCAGTTCATATTGTGTTAAAAAAAATAAATACAATTGTTTCAACCGTCGTGTATTAATCGTCCCTACCATTGAGAGCTGACACGGTAGTAATGATAATTTTCATGGATTGACAGCATAAGAACATGAACTTTAGATTGATATAATATTCTTTATTTCTATGATGATTTGCAGGTAATAATCTTCCCTCAGGTGGTCTCATCTCTACCTGGTAAAATGCCGTGACTAATTTTGCGAGATTTTATATTTTCTAATAATAATGATACATAAGAACATCAGAACATAAGAATGGAGGAAACTGCAGCGGGCCTATTGGCCCATACTGGGCAGTCCCGTTTACACCCAACCCCTCTTGCTCATATGAGCATCCAACCTATGTTTGAAGCAATTCAGCGTATTCGAGTTAATGATGATATTTGGTAACTTGTTCCATTCATCCACTACTCTGTTTCCAAACCAGTGTTTACCTATTTCACGCCTAAATCTAAATTTGTCTAATTTAAAACCATTGTTACGAGTTCGCTCCTAGTTGGATAGTTTGAGTACCTTTGTAATGTCCCCTTTGTTTAGCCCTGCCTTCCACTTATACACCTCTATCAGGTCGCCCCTCGCTCTACGTCTCTCAAGGGAATGCAAATTAAGATGCTTTAACCTGTCTCTATACTCAAGGTTCCTAATGCCCGGGATTAGTCTTGTCATTCTCCTCTGAATTCTTTCCAAGGATTCTATATCCATTCTGTAATACGGTGACCAGAACTGAACTGCGTAATCCAGGTGTGGTCTCACAAGAGCAAGATACAGTTTTAGGATGACCTCGCTAGTCTTGTAACTAACACTCCTTAGTCATGTTCACTACACCACATGTTCACTATAGCAGTACACCACATGTTCACTATAACAGTACATCACATGTTCACTATAACAGTACACATCATGTTCACTACACCACATTTTCCCTATAACAGTACACATCATGTTCACTACGCCACATGTTCACTTTAACAGTACACATCATGTTCACTACACCACATGTTCACTATAGCAGTACACCACATGTTCACTATAACAGTACATCACATGTTCACTATAACAGTACACATCATGTTCACTACACCACATTTTCCCTATAACAGTACACATCATGTTCACTACACCACATGTTCACTAAAGAGGTACACCACATGTTCACTATAACAGTACACCACATGTTCACTACAACAGTACATCACATGTTATAACAGTACACATCATGTTCACTACACCACATGTTCACTATAACAGTACATCACATGTTCACTATAACAGTACATCACATGTTCACTATAACAGTGCACATCATGTTCACTACACCACATGTTCACTATAACAGTACACATCATGTTTACTACAAGAGTACATCACATGTTCACTATAACAGTACACATCATGTTCACTACATCACATGTTCACTATAACAGTACACTACATGTTCACTACAACAGTACATCACATGTTCACTATAACAGTACACATCATGTTCACTACATCACATGTTCACTATAACAGTACACTACATGTTCACTACAACAGTACATCACATGTTCACTATAACAGTACACCACATGTTCACTATAACAGTACACTACATGTTCACTACAACAGTACATCACATGTTCACTATAACAGTACACATCATGTTCACTACATCACATGTTCAATATAACAGTACACATCATGTTCACTACACCACATGTTCACTATAACAGTACACCACATGTTCACTATAACAGTACACATCATGTTCACTACATCACATGTTCAATATAACAGTACACATCATGTTCACTACACCACATGTTCACTATAATAGTACACCACATGTTCACTATAACAGTACACATCATGTTCACTACATCACATGTTCAATATAACAGTACACATCATGTTCACTACACCACATGTTCACTATAATAGTACACCACATGTTCACTATAACAGTACACATCATGTTCACTACACCACGTGTTCACTATAACAGTACACCACATGTTCACTATAACAGTACACATCATGTTCACTACACCACATGTTCACTATAACAGTACACCACATGTTCACTATAACAGTACACATCATGTTCACTACATCACATGTTCACTATAACAGTACACATCATGTTCACTATAACAGTACACCACATTTCACTACACTACGTCACTATTTTACCAGACAAAATACCTCTTACTACATTACTAAGCAGCGTAATAACTCAACACACGTCCAGCTGTTTATCACTCACTCCTTCACTTATTACATGATGTTTGTACCTAAGTTGTTCACCTTTACACTCCTGTTTACTTGTGCAGGGTTTTCCTACGGGCGCCAGCAGCCACCTACAGCAAACGTTGCTTATAGGTCAATGAAGCCGTGGCCAACGACTAACATACCTCTCGTTATAAGTTCCTCCTTCAACACGGCTGCCAAAAGGGGTATTCTTCAGGGTATACGCATGTTGCACGAGAGTACGTGTGTCAGGTTCGTGTCAGTAAATAAACCTAACCAGAATCACGTGAAGATGCAGGTTGCAAACGTATATAACACCATCCACGGGTACCACAACAAGCCTGGGTACGTGTCCAAGGTCAAGCTACGTGTGCCAGGATGCGCCGAAAAGCCGGCGCACGTGACGCACGAGTTGATGCACGTGCTAGGCTTCTTCCACGAGCACCAACGCATGGACCGTGATGAACACATCGTTGTGCGGTACGAAAACATGAAGGAAGGCACTAATATTATTGATTATCATGTGCAATATAACGAGACACTGGGGCTGCCTTACGACATCGGCTCCATTATGCACTATGGTCCTCGAGGGTCACGTAAAGACCATCACTCCAAAACCATAGAAGCCAGGCCTGGGGAGCCCTCCTCCTCACTCATGGGCCAAAGGACTAACCTCAGTGTTATTGACGTGGCCAGGGTCAATCGTCTGTACCGGTGTACCGAACATTACCTGGGTGACGACCTGCCCGGAGCCCAGCGCTACCAAGAGTGGGTCAACAGCCACTGATTTGAAGTAAACGAACAATTGTAGACACGTTCACGTATGAAATAAAATGTTGGTAAAATATTACTTAATTTACTTATCCTATTTACTCTTTTGCCACATATAAGTGTAATATAAACGACAAGAATCACACACACACGCACACACACACCAAAACCTACTACCACTTCTTTCCAGCCAAAACACTGAGGATCCACCCCGATGATGTCCCGTGGATTACGCCCCGCATAAAAAGACTTAATGAGCAGCACAACAAGGCGTACTACACCAACAACCGCCTGTACAGAAGTCTACGTAACCAGGTCATCAGTGAAATCAAGTCTGCCAAGAAGACTTATTATCCCAGGAAAGTGCACGGCCTCAAGGAGGTCGGCATGGGTCAGTGGTACTCCAAGGTAAAAGATCTCTGTGGTCTCAACCGTCAGTATCCCACACTTCCTTTCATCTCACATTTACCTAGTGAGGAGGCAGCTGAGATAATTAATAACCATTTTGCTACCATATGTCATACCTTACCCAGTCTTGACCTCACTCTCCTCCCAGCTTACTTACCTTCCCCCTTCCCCCCTCCCAGTGTCATAAGAACATAAGAACATAAGAACATAAGAAAGTGGGATACTGCAGGAGGCCGACTGGCCCATACAGGGCAGATCCCTTTCACACCCATCCCAGCACTTCCATGTGCCTATCCAACTTCGTCTTGAAGCTCCCTAGCGTCCCCGATCCTACTATAGCACTCGGTAGCCTATTCCACATATCCACAACTCTATTACCAAACCAGTGCTTGCCTATATCCTTTCTGAATCGGAATTTATCTAATTTAAAGCCATTTGTTCTAGTTATTTCGTTATTACTGAGCTTCAGAACATCTTCCATTTTACCCTTGTTAATCCCACTTACCCACTTGTACACCTCTATCATATCTCCCCTAACTCTACGCCTCTCTAATGAATGTAAGCCTAAGCTTTTCAGTCTTTCTTCATAAGAATGGAGGAAACTGCAGCGGGCCTATTGGCCCATACTGGGCAGTCCCGTTTACACCCAACCCCTATTGCTCATATGAGCATCCAACCTATGTTTGAAGCAATTCAGCGTATTCGAGTTAATGATGATATTTGGTAACTTGTTCCATTCATCCACTACTCTGTTTCCAAACCAGTGTTTACCTATTTCACGCCTAAATCTAAATTTGTCTAATTTAAAACCATTGTTAGGAGTTCGCTCCTGGTTGGATAGTTTGAATACCTTTGTAATGTCCCTTTGTTTAGCCCTGCCTTCCACTTATACACCTCTATCAGGTCGCCCCTCGCTCTACGTCTCTCAAGGGAGTGCAAATTAAGATGCTTTAACCTGTCTCTATACTCAAGGTTCCTAATGCCCGGGATTAGTCTTGTCATTCTCCTCTGAATTCTTTCCAAGGATTCTATATCCATTCTGTAATACGGTGACCAGAACTGAACTGCGTAATCCAGGTGTGGTCTCACAAGAGCAAGATACTTAAACTATCGTCTTCAAAGAGTTAAAGAAATTATAACACAACACAATAAAACACAACACAATAAAATACAACACAATAAAACAACACAATAAAACACAACACAACACAACACGAATCTATGCAGCAGAAAGCTCATACACAAATCCTTTCCCTCACTATGCCACACAACTTCACGATACACAGATCACGTTCGTATAGGATTAAATATTTGGGTGACGCTGAGGAAACTAACAGATGAATCAACATACTGTAACACGTTCTTAATTGTAGACTGGCATAACCAGACCTCACCTCACTTAACCTAACCTCACCTAACCCAAACTCACCTCACCTCACCTCACCTCACCTCACCTAACCTAACCAGCAAAAACAAATCACAAAGGGAAGCTCGCAGGTAAATGCCAAACGTCAGACTATTGATGGATAACCTTACTCCTGTGGTGGCTGGTGGTGTGTGGCTGAGGTGGTGGTGGAGGGTGATGGTGGGTGAGGAAGGGTGGTAACGGTGGGTGAGGTGGTGGTGGTGGTGGGTGAGGTGGTGGTGGTGGTGGTGGGTGAGGTGGTGGTGGTGGTGGGTGATGTGGTGGTGGTGGGTGAGGAAGGGTGGTGGTGGTGGGTGAGGAAGGGTGATGTTACTGTAATACTCTCTCTCTCTCTCTCTCTCTCTCTCTCTCTCAAAAGTAATTCACCGAGAGCGTCACAGCGCTACTACTCCGATTCCGTTACTGAAAACATATCAGATCAAAGTACTTAATGTATACATCCAGCCTTTACCTTCACTACAACTGGTATTATATAACAACTGCCGCTGAAAAAGTGAAAGTGGATCCCGCAGGTCTGACAGCTCGTTATGGGCGGTGTGGATGTAGCGTACTGTAGACCAAGTGTTTTTAGGTATGTTTTTTTTAGTTCATAAGGAGGTATTGTGGCCTGTGATCCAACAATATTTACGAAAAAAAGCGAGTGCTGTATCCATTTAGCCACCGCACGCCATATAAAAATCAATCTTACTTTAAAGGATTATTGTAGTACAGTACAATTTATGAGACGTAAAAATAACAAAACCAAAAAATAAAATAACAATTGGATTTTTTTTTTTTTGGTGGGCGGGGGGGAGGAGGAGGAGGAGGTAAGGTGGGCATATTAATAAGACCTTTACCTACAGACAACCATCACCCGTGGACTCCCCCCGTCGCCCTACCCCGACGAAGGAACACACAACAAGAAGCGACTATTTATAAACGAGAGGTAAAATATGATGCAAATTCGACCTCATAACCCTTAAACTACTGTCTTCTCCCCCAACACCTCATAGTTATACATGCTTCATAATGCAGACTCTTGACACATGTTAATTTTATTTCATGTTTCAAACGTGTATAATACTTATAATAATTGAGTTATTACTGAAGTTTACAGATAAGTTGCCAAGGTTCTGTTCCCTCAGGGGTCGGTGCTGGGCTAGGTGAGTAGTCGGGGGTAATCTGGTTGATTTGTCGTGTGATAAAACAAGTGGTAGAATCAGCTAGTAATTTGGTTATATGATTGGCTCGTTTGGTATTGATCAATGGTGTTTAGTTGTTGGTGGTGCATCACGATTATTTAACAACACCGGTTATCTTTATCGAAGTTATGATTAGTTGACCTACAATTTGCTTATATTCTTCAAGGGGTTTAATTCAGGGGTCATTAGTTAGTTGTCCCGGTGTTTTGGTGGGTCATGTTTTAAGACGCTCCAGACTTCTTACATTCACTTGTTTTATGAAGATTTTGGTTTAGTTTTATTTTCTTCCCTAAGGAGGATATTTTTAATGAATGTCTCGGTAATATTCACAATTATGGGTAATTTGTATATCAGTTTCAGATCGACTTTATTTACTTGTGCTTTAAGGACGGATTGACTCTGATAACTTAACTGATGAATTGGTGATGGTGATAATTTATTAAACAAACTATAATCATTTCAATAAGGTCACACAAGAGTCTTCTATAAATGTGAATAATAATAATAATAATAATAATAATAATAATAATAATAATAATAATAATAATACAAATGTTCAACGCGAATTCATATAAAATTACATATTTCTGTAATAGTTGGAAGAACAAATACTGTCAATGTATACAGCCTTAATAACATCAAATATGAGAAGTATATTTGTGAAACAGACCTGGGGTGCTCGTATGCAGGACCTTCGGCCTAGAAAGTGCGTTAATGTTCGAAATAAGGCAAACAGAGTATTAGGTTTTATATCTAGAAGTGTAAGTAATAAGAGGCGGAGGTCCTATTGCAATTACATCTTGTGCTAGTCAGGCCGCACCTCGATTATGCTGTTCAGTTCTGGTGCCCTTATTATAAAATGGATATAAATTCACTGGAGTCGGTGCAGCGAAGAATGACGAAAATGATTCCGGGACTTAGAAGCCTTCCATATCAAGATAGATTAAAGAAACTAAACTTGCATTCTCTAGAAAGACGAAGAGTGCGGGGAGATATGATAGAAGTATTTAAGTGGGTGAAAGGAATCAATAAAGGAGATACAGATAAAGTTCTTATAATATCCCAGCAGGATAGGACTCGGAGCAACGGATTTAAGTTGGATAAGTTTAGGTTTAGGAGGGAGATAGGAAGGAACTGGTTCACAAATAGGGTGGTGGACGAGTGGAACAAGTAAGCACTGGGACGCTGGGAAAGTTTTAAAGGGAGGCTAGATAGATTCATGGACGATAGAGTCGTTGTAACTCTCGACAGGAGCTGCCTTGCACACTTGCACAGGCCAACCGGCCTATTGCAGACTTCTTATTTTCTTATGTTCTTATGTAGACGAATATTAATTCTATTTATAGTTAATATTTCTAGAACCTCTCGTCGGAACAACGCGCGCGCGCGCGTGTGTGTGTGTGTGTGTGTGTGGAGGAGGAGGTAGAAGGATGACCCAACTCCTCCTCAACATGGGGGCGTCACACCATCCTCCTCCTCCGCCGCCACACCCGCCACACCTTGCCCATGTTAGCATACGTACGCGAGAATTAGGCTAATACCCTCCTACCCCTCCTCCTGCGTTGATCAGCTGTTACCCCGTGATCGCCGCGCAGTATTAGAAGGTGATCAAGGGCGGCCTGGCGAGCTTACGAGACAGGCGACTAGATCCATCTCCATATATTACACCCCTGATCGTCGGCCCCCTTACCGCCCCCGCCCGAGCATATATGGTGACTAATTCATCATTACTGTCAAGGAAAAAAAATATGATAAAAAAAAGATAAAACACCTCCAATTAACCTTCCATTCATCATCCGCCACCTCACCACCACCGCCTAATTACTCGCTTCTGTTACCCTGTCCACCTTAATATTTGTACTAATTACAGGTGTTATGAGGTGCGTTAAAGTGCATTACCAATACCTGGGGGAACCTCATCAATGCTTAAAGTGAAAGTATGCGATTAAAAAGACGCATAAATTGAGTGAGATTAAAAGGTAGAATTTATCACGAAGGCTCCTGAAGGGATACGGAGCCAGCTTATGAGAGATAATGAGACGGCCATTTACCTGTATCCAAGGCTCTACTCAAGGCTCCTTTAATCAGCTATCATATTTATAACATTTTCGACTTTCCCATCAGGACTTTCTATGGCCAGCCAACCCGATCAGACCCGAGGTATCCGGCTCCCTTACTCGTTCCGGATACTGATCATTTACACCTGGGGTTGTTAACACAGGTTGATCGAGTGGTTAATTAAGGCTGGTGAGGGGAATGTTTGATCCTCTTTCTTGATTACAGGGGATTTTTTTTTTCTTCTCGGTCTGGTGTGAGAATACAGTTCATATGGCGATTGTAACTTGTACCTGTAACGTAACTTGAAACTGTAACTATCTTGTAACTTGTATGCGTGTGTCTCCTGTATCAATTTACAACATGACTAACGATACATAACAGAACCATACAAGTCATCGACCTATGGTATATCTGCATCATTAAGAGCTACAAGAGGATCCTTTTAAGTGTGGATTCTCAAGCTGCAGAGGAGAGGAGGCAACGGACACCAGTTCAATCATAAGGCAACTCACAACAACTATGAATTATATAGTGAAATTATTTAACTTATTTATCGTCACAAAAATAAAACAAATAAAAAACACCATTTATCGACCAGTTGTCTCATTACGACATTTTAATCAATAAAAAATGAGATAGAAAACTGATAAAACTTGACAAGAAGGAAATATATACACACACTCTATACACTCTATCAGTTCACTCTATTACTAACATAACACACTCTATACACTCTATCAGTTCACTCTATTACTAACATACACACACTCTATACACTCTATCAGTTCACTCTATTACTAACATACACACTCTATACACTCTATCAGTTCACTCTATTACTAACATAACACACTCTATACACTCTATCAGTTCACTCTATTACTAACATACACACTCTATACACTCTATCAGTTCACTCTATTACTAACATACACACACTCTATACACTCTATCAGTTCACTCTATTACAAACATAACACACTCTATACACTCTATCAGTTCACTCTATTACTAACATAACACACTCTATACACTCTATCAGTTCACTCTATTACTACCATAACACACAATACTGGTCTATATTTAATAATTTTCACTCGGTTATCTTAGTCAATGGGTAAATTCATTGTATACTCATGTAAGGAGATGCTCTTTATTACTTAAATTGAAACGAGTAATATATTGAAATACCTTGTTACCTGTTTATCAATAATATTATAACTACCACCACTAATGCCATCATTTTTATAAAAGCAATCATTGAATTTTTATCATTAGAAAAAATATTACATTATTATTATTATTATTATTATTATTATTATTATTATTATTATTATTATTAACCTTAAATTATAACTTCCATCATAAATATTTACTATATTAACAATATCAGAGAATAACTTAACTAATTTACATAATTGATTTTTTTCGGGGCTACAAATTTTGATGGCATCTCTCTTAAGAATTTATCTACAAGTGAGAGAAACTTCAAGCCTCCCTGAGTCAGGTGATCTTATTTCTCTCTATGAATAAACCCCGGCTACTCATTGCCTCCAGTTACTTGTTAAGATAAGTGACTTTTACCTTTCTCTTTCTTATCTACTTAAGTGAGGTAATATTATCCCTCACCGTATATATACATGAACCATCTCTCAAATGGCTTTACACACACACACACACACACACACACACACACACACACATACACACACAGACAATCTACCTGTTTACATCAAAATTAAAACAAAATATCCAAATACCAGGACTGATTTTATTTAATTAGATAAACTTTTGCTTAAAATAAAATATAAAATAAAGTATTTATTATTGAAACTTTCTCCTCGGCAAAAATAAGAGTAGTAGACTGATAAAAACAAGCTTAGTACCGCACCTACTGTTAACTGTACAGTAATCTACCTGGTAACCAAACTTAAAGAAACGGATTAAAAAACAAGGAGGGGGAGGAAAGGGGAAAGGTGAGGAGAAGGGAAGGGGAGGGGGAGGAGGGAAAGGTGAAGGAGAGAGGGAGTAGGGGTGGATTACGTAGCGTGCGTTTCGACTTTCTTCTACCTACTAATATGACCAGTGAATCGCCTCCATAGTGTGTAATCATCTTGTGAACAATGCAAGACCTAGCGCCTCTCACTGCCCCAGGCCACAATAAAGTCCGGCCCGCGTGTAGGATCAAGACACCGCCTCTCCCACCCCCCACGAGCATCGCCCCATACACTACCTCCCCGCTGTCTCGCCGGCCATTACCCTCTGTCAACACCTCTTGTCGTGTTCGGAATATTATGTCTTAATTACACACGGTAGGCATATCAACCAATCAGGGAGCTTGAACTGGCAATGCGTCGTGCTAGAGACTCATTCTAATTGGGTAATGAAATGTCCGTCAGTGTAATATTTTATCCTACATACTGAGCACAAGTCTGGCAGGAGAAAGTTGAGTTTCAGGATCCACTTGAGTGAACGTTCTCTAAAAGATCATTAACCATTGATACCATTAACCTTCTTGAGGTACCCACTTTTTTTGTATCCTCTGACAAGTTGACCAGAAAAACAAGGGGAGGTTCTCTCTTCCTCGTAGCTCTTGCACGAGGTTAAGTGATGGACCTCACACTCGGTGGCTGGTGGGTGTAAGGGTAGCCGGCCGTTCACGTCCTCACCAGTACCTCATACCCCTGAAGAGCTGTTACTCTGGGTTACTCACTGTCTATCATACCTCAGGTGAACAGAAACAAAACAAAACAAAAATGTTTGCATTGCTGTACATTGACTCCCAGCAATGTATAACTTGTGTATCTTGTGACTCTGTAATCAGTGGGGTTGGCAGCACGAGAAAAAAAAAAGACAAACCCGCAGAGGCAGAAAGTTGAGGGTGGACAACTCCCAGGTGCCCCGTCATTACTTGGCCACGGTTCCCAGGAGCTTTTCACAGGTGACATGTCAAGAATGAAATGAGCTTCTCGGTTTATTTATACGTCACGAAAAAAAAAAACCAAGTTCACAAAGTCCACGTTTCATCACGGTCAGTTTAACGCGCTGCTGACACTAGAGAATGAGGTACCCCGCTGTAGCCCCATCACAGGTATATAAGGACGTCCCAGAGACTAAAAAGATCCAACATCAAAATCTCAAATAAAAAAATAAATAAAAAGTATAAATCCAGCCATTAAAGTAACTTGTTGCCCACAATAGTGACAGAATCAGCAGTCCTCTTTACCCTTGGGAACACCGTGGACCCAAAGCTGTGACCAGAATAACAAATATATTTTTAATTTGATATACCTGTCTCATTACACACCATTATCTCTCAAGGTAGACCAAAGGAAATTTAAAATAAATACATATATTACTTGATGGTTGTCACTTAGAAAATGTTTATGCAGAACAAAATCATTCAGCATTACATCTGTTCCCTCAGTATTACAAGTAGTTCTTCAGTATTATCATCCCACCACTGACATTAGACAATATTCCCTCTGGCATTTAATCAACTCTTTAACTAGATGATTATTGATACCCACCAGAATTATAGATCTTATCCCAGCATTATAGAGCATTATAATAAGATTTAAACAACACTACAGAGGTTCACATAATATTTCCAGAATTGCATTACCTTTCTCAAGCATTTTATACTTAAAAATTCTCCTCCAGACCAATTCGACAGCGCTGAGATAATTATTATCATATCTGGGTATTTATACAGGCTAAAATTAACCTCAAACGTCTTTAATAAAAAATTCCCAAGTAAAATACCACCAGTGTAAACTTATTGTTGTCTTAATATTCATAACAGCCAAATAAATACCAACATTTATTAGATTGTAAAGACGGTGTAAGCATTCCCCATGCACCACGCAGCATTTATTATTGGCATTATACTGCATTAGTGAAATTATAGAGAATTACCAACGAGAATAATTCTTCCTCCGGCAAAATACAACATCAGCTCTTATCCTTACGAAGCATTAACTAAAATCATAAGACGCCACAAGCATTATAATATTAACTTTATAAAGAACTAATTAAATAATAAGCATTATAAAGCTAATATAGTATTATAGATGGCGCAACATAACGTCACAATTAACCTTAAGTAACATTAATTATAGTCTACAGTGTTACCAGATCATCCCTCCAAAACATCACCAAACAATGTTACCAGATCATCCCCCCAAACATTACTTAACAGTGTTACCAGATCATCCCCCAAACATCACCAAACAGTGTTACCAGATCATCCCCCCAAACGTTACCAACAGTGTTACCAGATCATCCCTCCCAAACATCACCAAACAGTGTTACCAGATCATCCCCCCAAACATCACCAAACAGTGTTACCAGATCATCTCCCAAACGTTACCAACAGTGTTACCAGATCATCCCCCCCAAACATCACCAAACAGTGTTACCAGATCATCCCCCTAAAACACCACCAAACAGTGTTACCAGATCATCCTCCCCAAAACATCACTTAACAGTGCTACCAGATCATCCCTCTCAAACATCACCAAACAGTGTTACCAGATCATCCCTCCCCAAACATCACCAAACAGTGTTACCAGATCATCCCCCTAAAACACCACCAAACAGTGTTACCAGATCATCCCTCCCAAACATCACCAAACAGTGTTACCAGATCATCCCCCAAACATTACTTCTAACAGTGTTACCAGATCATTCCCTCCCAAACATCACCAAACAGTGTTACCAGATCATCCCCCTAAAACACCACCAAACAGTGTTACCAGATCATCCCCCCAAACATCACCAAACAGTGTTCCCAGATCATCCCCCCAAACATACCAACAGTGTTACTAGACCATCCCTCCCAAACATCACCAAACAGTGTTACCAGATCATCCCCCTAAAACACCACCAAACAGTGTTCCCAGATCATCCCCCAAACATTACCAACAGTGTTACCAGATCATCCCTCCCAAACATCACCAAACAGTGTTACCAGATCATCCCCCAAACATTACTTAACAGTGTTACCAGATCATCCCTCCCAAACATCACCAAACAGTGTTACCAGATCATCCCCCAAACATCACCAAACAGTGTTACTGTGAGATCATCCCCCAAACATTACTTAACAGTGTTACCAGATCATCCCCCAAACATCACCAAACAGTGTTACCAGATCATCCCCCAAACATCACCAAACAGTGTTACCAGATCATCCCCAAACATTTTAACAGTGTTACCAGATCATCCCTCCCAAACATCACCAAACAGTGTTACCAGATCATCCCCCCAAACACCAAACAGTCACCAGATCACCCCCCAAACATCACCAAACAGTGTTACCAGATCATCCCCCCAAACGTTACTAAACAGTGTTACTAGATCATCCCCCCTAAAAAACACCACCAAACAGTGTTACCAGATCATCCCTCCCAAACATCACCAAACAGTGTTACCAGATCATCCCTCCCAAACATCACCAAACAGTGTTACCAGATCATCCCTCCCAAACATCACCAAACAGTGTTACCAGATGAGGTGGCTATCCTTACTGGGCTAATAGTGATAATTCGCACACTATAATTTATATTCTAAATATTACTGTATATTCATAAAGTCAAAACCAATATACCTTAACAATATACCTAATATACAGAACACGAGTATACTTAACTACACCCCATATAATTAAAAATACCGAATATACATAAGTATACCGAAAATACAGAAATATAATCAATATACTGAAATACACCATACATAAATATACTGAATAAACATGAATTATACCAAAAATACCGGAATATAATCAATATATTTCCGAATACAGAAGGAATGTTCAGGGAGAATTGAACAAGCTTCGTCTTAAGTGAACATTGAACATTACTACTACTACTACTACTATTACTTCTACTACTATTACTACTAAGCTCAGTGTAGTGTTCAGCTATATACACGTGACAGCGAGGAAAAGGAGGAGATGGTGGTGAAGTTGAGGGACTGAGGAGAAATAGGGAGTAGGGAAGGAGGGGAGGGAAGAGAGAGGGAGGGAAGGAAGAAGAGAGGAGGGAACTAGAGAGGGAAGGAGGGAGATAGAGAGAGGAAGGGAAGGAAAAAGTTGGGAAGAATAGAAACAGAGCGAAGAAGAGAGAAAAGTAGGGAAGGAGGGAAGTAGAGAGTGAAGAAGAGAGAGAGAGAGAGAGAGAGAGAGAGAGAGAGAGAACAGATGGTGTCAACAACGAGAGAGGCCAGCAGGCGGCGTGGCGTTCTTATGGTCACTCACCACTCATCAATTATGCCAGGTAGTGCGTCTGTAGTGGACGTGTGGAGGAGCTGCTACCTGATGGAGAGGTGAGAAGACAGTTTTACTAAGGTGCTATTTGCTGGATATTCCTAATCATGATAAGAAAAAAAAAGGAGAAATATCATATTTTCTCAATAATATCATGGTTAAATATCCTGGTTACATCATGTTAACCAAACTTACTATCATGGTTAAATATCCTGGTAACATCATATTAACCAAACTTACTATCATGGTTAAATATCCTGGTTACATCATGTTAACCAAACTTACTATCATGGTTAAATATCCTGGTAAAATCATATTAACCAAACTTACTATCATGGTTAAATATCCTGGTTACATCATATTAACCAAACTTACTATCATGGTTAAATATCCTGGTTAAGAGGTTTTAAGGAATTTGATTATTATGTGTCATTATCCTTGGCTGGGAGAAGACATTGACAACAACAACAACAACAACAACAACAACAAAACAACAACAACAGTAACAACAACAATAAACATAATGATCAAAATATCTTTATCATCATTGTAATAATAATTCATCATCATCATTATCATCATTATTATTATCTTCATCATTGTTATAAGTTTTATTATTACAAACATTATTATTATCACTATTATTACCACACCTCGTCACAGATATCAGATTACTATCACCATCAACATCACCATTATCACAACACCTCACCACAGTCATCAGATTATCACCACCACCATCATCACTATCACCACACCTCGTCACAATCATCAGGTGAGCCGGTAACACTCAGGGGTCATTAGCATGGTAATCCGATATCCAAATATTTCGCGACAAGTAAGTAAGTCTGGCCACCTCCTCCTCCTCCTCCTCGGCCTCTACCTCCTTCTCCTTCCTCTCCACCCCCTCCTCCTTCTTCGTCTCTCCCTCCTTCTCTGCCTACCCCTCCTTCTCCCTCTCCTCCTCCACTTCCTACCCCTCCTTCCCCACCTTCTCCCCCTCCTTCACCACCTCCTCCTCCTTCCCCACCTCCTCCCCCTCATTCACCACGTCCTCCTCCACCTCATATTTGCTGTGTGTTCCTGGTAAGTGATCCTCCATCTCTCCGAGGAAATGAATGACTCCCGAGGGTGACATAACCAAACACTTCACACTGCTAAGCTCGTTTAGATCACCTGTTATGTTCTTATCTTAACTCTTGGATCAGTCGCCTCCTAAGCTGCATAGGATTGGATCACCTGTTTGGCCGTGGTTTAGGTCTTGATCACCTGTCTGGGTCGTGGTTAAGACTTGGTTCACCTGTCTGAGTCGTGGTTAAGCTCTGGATCACCAGCTTAGGCTGTGGTTAAGCTCTGGATCACTTTTTTGGCCGTGGTTAAGCTCTGGATCATCTGTCTGGGGCGTGGTTAAAAGGCTCAGATGTGTAGAGGTTTGGATTACCTTTTTGTTTGTGGTTGGGATTCAGATTCGTGTCTTAAATGTATGGGTTTGGATTCGCTGTTTATTCATGATGGAGGTTCGGATCATGTGTGTGTGTGTGTGTTTCGTGGTCTGTCTCCCTCGTCTCATTCGCTATTAACTGTGAACTTTCCTCAGGGTCAGCTGTATGGTGGTGGGAGAGAGTCAGGAGCATTTATTGTAGTTAAAAGTATAAATATTTGAACAACTGAAACAATATCCAAGCACATTTCTTTCTTATCGATCATCGGTGTTAGATTGTAAATACTTTTTTTTTTTTACATTTCGGTCGATTTTTCAGATTGTTGTGTAAATGCAAATCATGAAGTTGTAAGTGAAAATGATTGTGAAAATGAGCTCCATAGATATGCCCCCTCCTCGTTAGGGACAGTGTGGATGCAAGCACTCATTCTCCTTCACTACCCCCAACTATAAAATTAGACACTCATTTTTAGCTAGCTGGGTGCGAACCATTGAATCTAAGACAAAAGACGAGATATGGATCCACTCGGCCACCGCAACCCCTACTATCGTCTCAACAGATCAATCATTACATCATCAGAATAAACACGGATGACTTAAGTAGTGTCGTCAGCTGCGTAAGTGTGGGCTGGAGGGCATGTTAACCCCTCCCCCCCTGCCCACTAACCCCCCCTGGCCACCTCCCCCCCCCCATTCCCCCCCTGCCCTCCTCCCGTCTCTCATCGTCTTCCAAACAGTGATCAAACCGCATCAAGATTTATATCATTTAATACATTTCACTTTAAAAATATCACACAGAATTATTATAACATTCAGTGACACTTTAAAAACAAAACTGATTTATTTGTGTGTAACCAATACGAGGATTAACATTGCACTATACATCATAACACCTGGCATCAACGTACCCACCCAGTGCTCCTCGCTTATACAATAGTTTTATCAGTCAGTCAGTCAGTCAGGATTTATGCACATGAAAGTGTCTATGTAGCTCCGAAATTAAATTATTTGGACTCTACAGGAAGGACAAACAAAGTTATTTATAAAAAAAACACAAATAAACAAATTTTATCAAGATAGGTTTAAAGTTTTATCTTAGGTTTGAGGTTTAGCTGTTACCAAGATGTTTATTATAACTAGTGACCAAGAAAAGCCTTAATTCAATACAAATATAGATTACTAACAGGTAAGCAGACAGTCCTAGATAGCATAGTGTACCCTTGAGAACTGGCAAGTATAATATAAAAGAAAATGGTACTGAATGTTAAGGAAAACGGGAAGAGTAGACATTAAATAATATATGTTTTATCTCTATACTTGAATATTGATGTTGGGTGTACAGTAAACATTGGCTATAGTGTACATATTAACCCTGTACCACCTATGTCTGTTATCTGTTTACACCATTCTCACCATTATCACCATTTTCACCATCCTCATCCATTCTCAGTACCACCAACACCATTCTCACTATTATCACCATTTTCACCATCCTCATCCATTCTCAGTACCACCAACACCATTCTCACTATTATCACCATTTTCACCATCCTCATCCATTCTCAGTACCACCAACACCATTCTCACTTCATCCGTCCACACCATCTCCACCATTTTCATCATTCTCACTATTTCCATCACCATTTCCTTCATCAGTTTTACCATTCTCTTCCAAAATTTTCACCAGGAACACAAACTCCTGCCAGTCCTCATCACACACCTCCTTGTTCCTCCCACCCTCTCCTACCATCTCTCCCTCCTACCATCTCTCCCTCCTTCCCTCCCTACATCTCCCTCAACCCCTCTATCCTTCTCCCAGTCGTGGCAATCCTTCACCATCCATCCACCTACACTAACACATGCCCATCCTATTCCCAACAACCCACTCACCTATACCTAGCCGCGGTACCCACCCCTACGTAACATCCCCCCCCCCTTCCCCTCTCTCCCTCTCCTTCCCTCCCTCTCCCTCACCTCTACCTGGCCAAACGATTAATCACGGCGGGTGTCCACAGGTGTGTACACGGGATAATCTTGTATAAATAAAACACAAATTCATTAACTGCTCCAGTACAAAAAATAAAAAATAATTCGTCTTTTTCCACCCACTTGCTCAGGCGGGCGAAGCTTTGACCACAGCGACGAGCAGCCTTAAAGCATCGTCCTAACCTAACCTAACTAAAACTAATCTAACCTAACCGAACCTAACCGGACCTAACCTAACCGGACCTAACCTAACCAACCTTAAAACATCATCCTTACCTAACCTAAACCCTCTGAGGACGATGGTTTAATATTTTTTTTAGGACGATGGCTTAACCTTTTGAGGGTGGTGCTTTAACGCTTTGGGGACAATGGTTTAATCTTTTGAGAACGATGGTTTAACCTTTTGAGAATGGTGTTTTAACGTTTTAAGGGCGATGGTTTCAGTCCTCAAAAGAAATGGAGTGGCGAGGTTATTATTACACGATACAGTACACAACAAGACCTAAAGGGAATATCTGTACACACACACACACAGTTACAAGAGGCTCCCAAGAGACTAAATCCCACTCGCACAACATCACTGAGCCTCATCATTTACTATCTTACGAGCCAGGGGTGGTTAGTGGTGGTGGTGGTTAGTGGTGGTTAGAGATGGTGGTGGTTAGTGGTGATGGTGACAGAGGTTAGTGGTGGTGGTTACTGGTGATAGCGGTTAGTGATGGTGACTATACGAGATCAGGTGTACAAATCTTACTCCACCACCATTAATGACTCGACAGAATTAAAATGCAAAAAAAAAAAAATGAAAAAAAAAATCAAACGAAACTACAGGTTATTGGAAGTGAGTTTAAAAGCTCGCTTACAAATCACAGCTAACAGGTAGTAATCATGGGTCAATATAACACAGGTATAGTCTCTCGGTATTACAGGTAGAGAGATTTAAATGAAAAAAAAAAAAAATCATATATGTATTGTCGGGGTACACGTCAGAGAGAGAACCCCCCATCCCCACCCACTCACTCTCCAACAGTCCCACCCACCACTCCTCCAGGGTCGCCTCCCACCCATTCTCCCCATCACCTCCCCTCCTACACACTCTCCCTCACCCACACTCTCATCAACACCCCTCTCTCACCATCGCCACTCCACTATCCACCCCAACCCACTCTCATCACCCCCACCACCCTCTACCCCCCACCACCCTCTACCCCCACATGCCCAACCCACCCCCTTCCATTCCCCACTACTCCGATACTAAAGGGACTCTGGCAAGCTACGACAGCTGTGTGATTACCCTGATTATACCGTGTGTGTGATCTACGTATTAGTTCATTGATCGGTACCTTGTTTGTGTTAGTTTTTTTCCCTCCTCATATATCGTACAGAACTAATTGCTCTTGGCAGATTAAAAGTTAATTGAAATCAGTAAGTAAATAATTTGCTCTGAACCCAAGGAGATGTACCGGTAGTTAGTGGATGTGTTGTTTAAATGTCTGGGGGGTTTTTTCATTCGTATTGGTAATTTTTTCTATAAGTTTATCTGCACTGTCAAGGAATATTTTTTGTATACCTGTACTGTCAAGGAATATTGTTTGTATACCTGTACTGTCTAGGTACATTGTTTGTATACCTGTACTGTCTAGGTACATTGTTTGTATACCTGTACTGTCTAGGTACATTGTTTGTATACCTGTACTGTCTAGGTACATTGTTTGTATACCTGTACTGTCTAGGTACATTGTTTGTATACCTGTACTGTCTAGGTACATTGTTTGTATACCTGTACTGTCTAGGTACATTGTTTGTATACCTGTACTGTCTAGGTACATTGTTTGTATACCTGTACTGTCTAGGTACATTGTTTGTATACCTGTACTGTCTAGGTACATTGTTTGTATACCTGTTCTGTCTAGGTACATTGTTTGTATACCTGTACTGTCTAGTACATTGTTTGTATACCTACTGTCTAGGTACATTGTTTGTATACCTGTACTGTCTAGGTACATTGTTTGTATACCTGTACTGTCTAGGTACATTGTTTGTATACCTGTACTGTCTAGGTACATTGTTTGTATACCTGTACTGTCTAGGTACATTGTTTGTATACCTGTACTGTCTAGGTACATTGTTTGTATACCTGTACTGTCTAGGTACATTGTTTGTATACCTGTACTGTCTAGGTACATTCATTTCCTCAGTTCTATTTCCACTCCTTTATTCCTTTTTCCAATACAACTCTTTATTTACACATTCTGTTAGTTTTCCATTATCACTATTTATACATTTTATACATTTCTCTTTCCATTAATTATTAATTTTTCCATTACCTGTTTATTTCCGCATTTCTATTTCCACCCAATTATCCCTTTCTCCATTAACACTGCATTTATTTATACATTTCTATCTCCATCAATTATCCATTTATTCATTACCCTCAGTTTTATTTTCAAGTTTTCTTTCTAACACACGTCCCTGTATCTAAGGTTTTCTCTTATTCAATAAGGCACAGTACAGACGCCCATAAACACACAACAAGCCAGCTATCGTGACAGAATCTCGCCACACAGAGACAATTATACGCCAAATTATACGCCACACTCACTATTAAGATAATTTTCTAAGGTATCGTTGGTTAAATTATACCCTATACCTGTACAGTGGTAATTGGTGGTGTTGGGTAGGTATATAGTAATTAGAATGAGGAATATTTAAATTTGAATATGTATACACACACACACACACACACACACACATTTATATATATATATATATATATATATATATATATATATATATATATATATATATATATATATATATACTAAGTAAATCACTGTAGGTGCGCGTGATCCAGATATATGCTGATAACTAGGAAGAAAAGCACAAGTTCCCAAGCCTTTACAGCTGGCAGGAACATATATATATATATATATATATATATATATATATATATATATATATATATATATATATATATATATATATATATATATATATATACTCACACATATAAGTTCCTGGTGTTGTGGATTGTATTGATGATAATAAATTGCTTTGGAGAAAATAAAACCCCTAACCTAACCTAACCTAATCTAACCCAACGCAACCCAATGTAACCCAACCAAAGCAAATCGAAACAAGAGACATTAAAATCAAGCAAATAATAAAACAATTAATAAAAACAAAGATTAATTTTAACAATAAACAATTAAGCAATAACGAAAGTAATTATACCAGTCTAAGAAAATAATTGGAGGTGGATTAAATAATATAGATTGATATATCAGTCATGCAATATATCAGTCATGCAATATATCAGTCATGCAATATATCAGTCATGCAATATATCAGTCATGCAATATATCAGTCATGCAATATATCAGTCATGCAATATATCAGTCATGCAATATATCAGTCATGTAATATATCAGTCATGCAATATATCAGTCATGCAATATATCAGTCATGCAACATAACCCCGGTATGTGCATTGTCTAAGGACTCGAAACAAAGCCAATCTTTAACGATGCTTAAAAACAACTAATACCAAGTGAATCAACTAAACAACATCAGACAAATTAATAAAAGTAATCGAATAAAACAAGAAAAAACAAAAAAACAACAAAAAAAGTCCCGTCATCCATTAACAATAGACAACATTTAAAACACCTAACCTAACCTAACCTAACCTAACCTAACCTTTCTCTCTTGCATTAGCCTGAGGAGACGTTCAATAAACAGGAGAAGATGAGAAAACGAGAATAAAGCCTGCTTGCTTGCTTGCTTGCTTACCTGCTTGCTTACTCGCTTACCTGCTAACTTGCTTGCCTGTCTACTTGCCTACTTGCCTATCTGCTAACTTGCTTGCTTGCTTTCTAGAGAATAAATCCAGCAAACAAGGTAGACTGTAGTAGGAATAATAAAGGAAACTATACAATAAATTCTACCTGCTTGCTTACCTGCTTGCTTACCTGCTTGCCTCCCATTATCAATATAAAAATCTAAATCTAGCGGTAGTTTTAGCTGTCCTGCGGGAGCTACTGACACCTGCCGCACCCTACCGCAGCCTCCAGCCAAGATTCTTATCACCTCATGATAAGGGATAATCGCTGGGCGGGGACCACACCAGCTGCGGCAACCTGGGCTTTTGAAGACGTGTGGGCGTATTTGTGGGCGTGTGTGTGGGCGTGGCCGAACTTCTTCATGCTTGTGTGTGTGTGGGCGAAGTGTGTGTGTGTGTGTGTGGGCGAAGTGTGTGTGTGTGTGTGTGTGTGTGTGTGTGTGTGTGTGTGTGTTCATCACCATTTTTAATCACTGCTAATCATCTCAAATCTCATCATTCTCCCTATCATCATAACCACCACCATCAACACCATCATCATCACTACATAAGGCAATAAGACAACACTATACCACCACCGCCACCATCCAACCACAAGAGATAACCTATTGTAACCACCATCAACAACCACCATCACTAACCACTTCCACTATCATCACCATTACCTCCATCATACCATATCACTGTCCGGTGCACCATCATTCATTTTTAAAATACGATTCATACAGCCTTAATCATTACATTGTACCAGTTATATCACAGTACCACTACCACTAGACACAATCACTACTACCACTACCACCTCCCGACACCACCACACCTACCACAATCCCTACCACAATCGGGTGTACTGTCGCCTCCAATGGTTATTATGAATATTTTTACCATTACTACCACAATTACTACTACGACTAATAATAATAATAATATTAATAATAACAGTAGTAATAATAATAAGAAGAACAGTAGTAATAATAATAAGAAGAACAGTAGTAATAATAATAAGAAGAACAGTAGTAATAATATTCACGAACTAAACTTAAAATACCCTCACTGGTAGACTAAAAATCCCAGTAAAATATAATTAGTGGTTGTAATAAAAAAATAACTTCCACCACCAATCGACTGAAATACTGTGAAGGATAATTACGACTTGATTTTACCTGAAAAGCTTTAATTAGTGTTTTTTTTTATGAGCGGTAAGATTAAAGAAGGAACACCACGTATTACATAATGTTTGTATCCTTGGCTGTACACAATATATTCCCTTGACGAGATGGATTTCAATTTGGTTAAAGGAAAGACCAACAGTGTTTTACTATGATTAAATATAGACCTCGCTCCCACGTGAGAACCTAACCTAACCTAACCAAATCTAACCTAACCCCAACACACCAAACAAGTCAATATTGATCGACTTTAAACGTCTCTGTAAGGCTTGCCCTATGTGGTAACTACACTCATTTTATACATTTTTTTTATCAGATACTTTATTTATGTAAGCAACTCCCCCCCACCACCCCCCCACCCCCCCACAAAAAACTTTAATCTAAGGAGCAAAACTTCGCCCAGGATTTGTCGGTATTTAGACACAACTGTCGAGGTAAAATGTAGACACACCTTTCATCACAATAACATGTCTGAGAGTCATTCATTAAGAGATCTTTATGAGTGTTTCTGGGCGGTGTGTGAGGGGGTGATGCCAGGTATATGGAGTCTTAGTAACATGAATCTTATGACGTGAATTATCAGGGTTGGTATTGGCTTGGTGTGGGGTGTGTGGCTTAGGTTCCTGTTTTGTGGGAGGGAGGGAGGGTAGGAGGGCACCTCATGGCCGTGTGTACACAGTTCGTTTTCCTTACATGGTGGTGATGTCACGCGTTACACACACACACACACACACACACACACACACACACACACACACACTCTCCCACCCTACCATCTGATACACCCACACACTCTCCCTCCCTACCACACCCTTATACACCCTCATCACCCAAAAACACCCAAAACATTCACTAATATTGTACAGCAAGCTTCCTCGGTACACACCAATATACAGTAGTACACCCAGTTCCTTCCCGGTACACACCAATACACCCAGCACCTCCCCGTACTTACACATTATGCATTAAGGAACACGAGAGACCTACCTACCTACCTATCTACCTACTACACCACTGAGTGCATCTTTGTACTCCAAACTTCCCCTGGCTCTCTCCTGGCGCCGTAGCTCACAGTACCAGCGAGGTAATGTAAAGGCCACAACCACCACCTCGACAGCGGCACCTTACAACATAGGCTGTTCATCGTCAGGTTGGAGATAATACCAGAGCTCAGAAGACGTGTTGTGCATTACAGAAAGTGACAAGATATATGATGTACATTAAGCAAATTGGAGCAAATAATCCTCTCTCTCTCTCTCTCTCTCTCTCTCTCTCTCTCTCTCTCTCTCTCTCTGCCTCCCACCTAACCTTCACATGCGGGAACACGTACACAAGAATGGAAAGTCAAATGAGATGTTAGAACAATTATTAACTGTACTTTGGGTTCAGATCTATGTTGTTTACCTTCATTGTTTACACTTCCACCGACAAAAAAAAATGTTTATTGACATTTTGGTACTTAAGTAAACATAAGGGTGGGAGTCTGGTTACTTAAAGTATTACTGACCTTTGATACTTAAAGTTGAGTAACCAAAATCATAATCTAACCTAACCTAGCTTAATTAACCTAACCTAGCTTAATTAACCTAGCCTAACCTAACCTAACCTAACCTAACCTAACCTAACCTAACCTAGCCTAATCTACCCAACCGACTCAGCCAATTGATGCCCAGTGGATTATAGGTGTGTGTGTGTGTGTGTGTGTGTGTGTGTGTGTGTATGTGTGTGTGTATGTGTGCGTGTGTGTGTGTGTGTGTGTGTGTAAGGCACTGATGCGTGTCTGCCATTCAGTAACAGTGAGTTTGTCTGCCTGTGTGACTGTCCATCATATACCGTCTACGTGCACGTGCCCTGGTATACGTGCCATGACACCCCCCTCCCCCTTCCCCACACGCGCACACACACACGCGCATACAGACACACGCACACACGTAAAACAAGAACAAAACCTAAAACAGTTTATCCATACCCATTTAATCTTCTTAATATCCAACCCAACCCAACCTAACCTAACCTAACCTAACCTAACCTAACCTAACATAACCTAACCTAACCCAACCTAACCCAACCCAACCCAACCTAACCCAACCTAACCCAACCTAACCTAACCTAACCCAACCTAACCCAACCTAACCCAACCTAACCCAACCTAACCTAACCTAACCTAACCTATAGATAAAAACAATATATAAAAAAAATACAACCGCTTAATATTTGGTTAAAGAAGAAAAAATAAGTAAATTGACTGAGGAGGGACAGGAAAAGAAGAAAAAGAAAACAGGAGTAAAACAGTTTGAAAGAATAACGGGAGGAGGAGAAGAAAGAGGAGGAGGTGGAGGAGGAGGAGAAGAAAAAGAGGAGGAGGAGGAAGAGGAGGAGGAGGAAGAGGAAGAGGAAGAGGAGGAGGAGGGCATACAAAGTAAAGATTAAGAAAAATATAACCCAATGCCCTTAACTCCCTTGAAATATATTATCCAGCAAACGAATATATTTCTTTAGGGGATAATTTGACATTGATGTGGATGAGAGAAGAGGAGAAAAAAAAATAGAGGAATTTACACTTAGGTAATTATAACGGGGTTTTAAATATCTGTGTAGCCTTAAGGAGCTTATTATAAACACACACTTATATTAATCCTTTGAGGACGATGGTTTAAACCTTTTGAGATGATGGTTTAAGGCTTTTGATGTCGTTGGTTTAAGCCTTTTGATGTCGTTGGTTTAAACCCTTTGAGGACGATAGTTTAAAACCATCGTATTCAAAGGGTTAAAACCGCTATGTGTAGATAATTAAAAAAAAAACAAAAAATATCTTTTTTCCCTTAGCCTTTTCATAAGACGACTATGCAAAACGTTCTTAAAAAAATAAAAAAAATAAAAAAATAAAAAATAAATTCGTTAAGTAATACCCCTGCCAAATCTTTTTATGTCTACTTGCTTATATATTCAACACTTATCTTTTAATCTTTCAATTTATCTTAATTTTCTTCAATTTAGTAGGTCATGTTATCCAATTTAACACGTAGAATGTTTTTACCTGCCTCGCCTGCAGGCCTACAATTAGTCCACGCTGGCGGTACTGTCTGAGCGAGAAAAATGAGAGAGAGAGAGAGAGAGAGAGAGAGTGTTACTGTTTCACCATACGCGTGTTGCTTACATGTACTAATCAGAGTGTGCGTGTGTACATCTAAACCCTTCACTTCTTGGACGGAACACACACACACACACACACGCACACAACACACACACACAGGTACAGTACAACTCTTTAACATCACATACCAGGTAAACAAACCAAAACAACATCATTTAGTAGTTTTGTAATTAATATCCTCCTAATTACTTCAAAAACAAAATATATCACTAACTTCATCTTGTAATTACCTTCTGTTAAATAGTCCTTATATGTGTAATTATAACACTATTAACGTTAAATTACCTTTTTGTATACAGACCATTACTTGTTCTATACCTTTAAATGACCTGACCTTCAGACTGATCACCATAAATGACCTTACATACATACATCCCACTTAATGCAATCAATTACCTACCCAAGTAAACTATTCCACTGAAAGTATAAAGACCTAATATAAGGACCTTTTTTGGTAGAGAAAGTGAGGAGTGAGATGAGAGAGTAGTGTAGAATATGAAGAAGTGGAGGAGAAGGAGGTTGGCTGCTCTACCGGCTTGGCCACTGACTAGCTTAAGCTGGTAGTGTAGATGAAAGCATGTGGGCAGATTACTGTAAGCTGGGTGGTAGTGGTGGTAGTAGGGGGTAGTGGTAGTTGAGCGGTAGTGGTGATACTGGTAGTGGAGCAGTAGTGGTGGTACTGAAAGTGAAGGGGTAGTGGTAATACTGCTAGTGGTTGTAGTGGAGGGGTAGTGTTTATTCCTTCTAACATTCACAGTAGGGAGGTTACGATCCTGATACCATTCGTCGCTATTTTGTAAAAAGCATCAACAGGTAAGGCGAGCTGGCATAGTGTGGTGGGGGCCTCGACATACTGTAATAGTGAATCAGATATTATTTTCATCATAGACTCATAGATGCTAACACCCCTCCACCCCCCTCCCTCTCCACTGCACCCCCCTCCTCCACCATCACTACACCTCAACACTACCAAGGAGGAGGGAGCTGTGATGACCCTCTCACTGCCCATCCTATTATCTGCTAACTTCAAACAGCCTTGAGTCAGGTAATGAGGGGAGGAGAAGAAACTGTCGCTACTGAACTGGTACACGCACAACAACAGCTGACCACCCATTACCCTCCAGCTGACCACAAAAACACTAGGCATCAGCTGATCTAACGCCCTAACCCCCACAGCAAAACGGCCAACCCGATGAGCTGACCACAAACACAGCAAGCAGAAGAAGCGGCGCCCAGTGAATTCTCCTCCCAACGCAATTTAATAATATCTGAGAATTATGTCACAATATGCACTTTAGAGTTTGATCCACGTGTATTAATCCAAGATACTAATCGATAAGATGATGCATCTATTGCTTAAACACACACCGGCTAAAACACAAGTCTCCGCCCCAGGGATTTGGACCAGTGACTCTCAGAACTTATTTAAACCCACAATTTGAAGGAGACTCACTCTTAGTCACAGCCTGTATCCCGTCCTATCAAAATGGTAACATGATTTTCTTTCTTTTTTTTCAGGTCAGTAATTCAGGACATTATTATATTTTATTTAAAGAAAGGCGTAAATTATTTCACTTTGTTGAGAGAGAGAGAGAGAGATATTTTTACCTACAGCATATTTCTAGGAACACAACGAACATCCATAATTTACTGAACAGGATGTAGCTTCATAAAAAAGAGAACCCAAACAAAAGATATAAGTAACTTGACATAAAAAAACAAAACAATGTAATGATAACAAGAGGTAATTTGTAACCTGGGATAAAAATACAGGCTGCTAGTAGATGGATTCAGAGCTGTTGCTTCTGACTGGCCACACCAACACACACACACACACACACACACACACACACACACACACACACACACACACGAGATTAATGCGCTTGCTACTCTTATTTTGTCTTTTTCGTCGTCATCTTCCTCACATTGTCCGTCATCACTCACACTCACCACTCAAGACAGGGGCTCATCCTGTGCTATCACACACACACACACACACACACACACACACACACTCTTATTATCACCTCTAAAGGGTCTTATTCCTTATCATTATCGTTTCTTCACACTAACGGCAGATGAATTTCAGGCAATGATTTCTCCGACGATGACCTACCGTAAAAAAAAAAATATATATAAGACCAGAATTTGAGTGTAATTTCGTGCAGGTATCAATTTTCACATATATGCACTTATATTACAACACGGACAGAGAGACAGACAGACAGACAGGTAGACTGATAGATACACACACCTTACACTTACCTATGTCTGTGTGGGGATAATAAGTCTGTCTGTCATCTTCCCCCCGGTGCAGCTGCAAGGATCCTCCCCTCCCCTCCCCACCTTTACCTTCCCTCCTCTCCCCTTCCCTCCTCTCCCCTTCCCTCCTCTCCCTTTCCCTCCTTTCCCCCTACCTTCCCCTCCCCTCCCCTTCCCTTCCCTCCCCTTCCCTACCTCCCCTTCACTACCCATGACGTCCCTCCACACACTCCCCCTCCCTCTTAACTCTCACCTGCCTCCCGCTGATTACTCCCCTCAGCGTCTTCAACTCCCTCCGTGGGCCCTCTCTCACGGGTCCTGTCCACTCCCATGCCACAGGTCAAATGGGCCCCAGTCTTATAATAGGCCCCCCTCATCATTCAAATTGGTATTCAGTCCTGATGGGATCGAATAATATTGGTGCACTTGTCTAGAATGTTTCCAATTGTAAGTGTTAGGTTAGGTTAGGTTAGGTTAGGTTAGGTTAGGTTAGGAATAAGAGCGTATTTGAACCTTAACCTTTCTCACATTATCACCACCACATCACCACTACTCTCACATCATCACCACTCACATCACCACCACTCTCACATCACCACCACTCTCACATCACCACCACTCTCACCACCACCACTCTCACACCACCACCACTCTCCACACCACCACCACTCACATCACCACCACTCACATCACCACAACTCACACCACCACAACTCTCACATCACCACCACTCACATCACCACCACTCTCACATCACCACCACTCTCAAATCACCACCACTCACATCACCACCACTCTCACACCACCACCACTCTTACATCACCACCACTCTCACATCACCACCACTCCACCTGCCACTCCCTACAACCCCCCCTCCCGTCCGTACAAGCCCGGTAGCAGCCTTGAGTACACATAAGGTGATTGCTATTATTTGCCCCAATCATCATCCCTCACACGAGCTTAGTTGTGTTTATTGAGAGGACGCCCCCAGCAGCACAGGATACCTTGAAACGTCCTCCGAGAGCCTGAGGATAGGGGAGGCCATTAGGAGTGTTCTGAAACAGGAGGGGAATGGGGAGTGAGGTGGTGGTCACTCAGGAGTGTTCTGGAGGAATTCTTAATGAGGATCACTCAGCAGGGGCCGTGAGAGGGAGGTAGGAAGTCTCTCAAACATAGCCGTGGTGGAGGAGCATGAGGAGGAGGAGGAGGTCACTAAGGTCACTTAGGAGTGGCCAAACGGAATCGGTGGTCATACGTGAGTGACCTGGAGGAGAGAGTGGTTACTCAAAAGTGGTGGTGGTCCGACGTCTGCATCAACAGGTATTAGTATTCAGCCGTAGACCACCTCGTGTGTCTCACAGAGGCTCCCTGCTGAGGCTGACCACTAACTCGGGGGAGGAGGAGGAGGCACTCCTAGGGCGAGGGAGGCACTCCTGGGATGAGGGAGGCACTACTGAGGTGAGGGAGGCACTACTGGGGGTGAGAAAGGCGTTACCGAGGGTGATTGGGGTACTCCTAGAGTGAGGGAGGCACTCCTGGAGTGAGGGAGGCGCTGCTGGGGCATTAGCTTCGTGTCTCTGTAAGTGACTATGACTAAGGTAAAGACCCACAGCGTCCTGTCAAGTGGATGATACCTGGCTGGACCTCCTGGAGTGTGTGTGTGTGTGTGTGTGTGTTGCCCCATCCCGCCAGGTTAGAGGGAGGAGGCCGATGATATGGGAAGGAAGAGATAAGCGGGAAAGCAAAAGCAAACTTAAGATGAGTGAAAAAATCCTCAAGACGGGAGGGTTTCATTCGAGAATAGGTACCTAACTTTATAGTTTGGGAAAGTGAAGGAGGTCCAGTGCAGTGTGCTGTATCCACACTCACACTACTGCAGCATTCATGCCTGTGGGACATCCCTTCATAATTGGTAAGTGTTCTAACTTATTTATAAATACTTAAGAGAGTTAATTGAATGTAAATATAATATTAGTGGATTTTAACTACAGGTTAGCTTTTGGTGTAAACTAGTCGAGGTTAAGATGCAATTTGGATAGTTTTAAACGAAGCTTTAATCTACCCGACTAGTCTACCGAGTCGAGTAGTTCTACAGACCTGTGAGTCGTAGTTGTTGTCTACCATCAAGCAGACTGTAAACAATTACTTCTAAGAGGAAATAAAAATGGATGTTGTAGACAGGCCTTACCGGTATTCCCCACTCTCCCTCACCCTCCTTCCCCTCACCCACTCCTCCCCCTCACCCACTCCTTCCCCCTCACCCACCTCCCCTCACCCACTCCTTCCCCTCACCCACTCCTTCACCCCTCCTCCCTCACCCACTCCTCCCCCTCCTCCTCTCACCCTCCTCCCCTCACCCACTCACCCACTCCTCTCCTCTCACCCACTCCCCTTCCCCCTCTCTCTTCTCACCCTCCTTCCCCCTCCCCACCTCCCTCTCACCCCCCTTCCCCTCACCCTCCTTCCCCCTCACCCACTCCTCCCCTCACCCACTCCTTCCCCCCTCACCCACTCCTTCCCCCCTCACCCACCTTCCCCCTCACCCACTCTTTCCCCCTCACCCCTCCTTCCCCCTCACCCACTCCCTCCTCCCCCTCATTCACTCCCCATAAAATCACCGGCTCAGGAAGACTTATTAAATCCCACTCACATACCAGTAATTGCCGTTTCTACTTATTTGTTACTTATCAATTCACTCTACTCTACATTTATTTATTTTTTTTATTATTGCCTAAAGCTTACCTGAAGAAGAACCCACATTAGCTCTACGTTAAAACACTATTAAAGATTGTTACCGCGCGTAGCTTTCTGGACTAAACGTTGTATATTAGTGAGTTTTATGCGTATGATTAACCAACGCTGTATTAACCATCTATTACGATTAACCAACCCTGTATTAACCCTCTAGTATGATTTAACCACCGATGTATTGACCCTCTAGAAGGTAATCATACACCGACTAGTCATTACGAGGTAATTTTCCTTCTTCTAGCCAAGGTTTAAGTACATAATTAGGTGGTTAGTATTGTTAGCTTCGGTGCTATCTAGATTTCTATTATAATTACATATAATAATTTTTGCATAATGTTACTACTTAAGTGGCTGCTGTGGTTGTTAAGTAATCGTTGTGTAATTTTAAGTAAACTATGTCACAGATACTACTAAAGGAATCTGTCTACAATATTTTAAACACTTAACTTACGAACATATATTTTTAGCTGTTGACAAAGAGATAATTTGGGTTTTTATTTTATTCACATCTCTACAGATTTTAACTACAAGGTCATTTTTTGGTATTCAGGAACCTTAAGTGATTACTGTGTTTTAAGACGTGTAATAAACAGGAATAAAGTCTGATCCTATTATTGCTAGGAATATAAATGTTCTTTACAATCATCAGACTTTATTTCTACTTTTTTCTTTAAGTTGCGATTTATAACATGTCTTAAAATATAGTAATCATTAAGGGTTCTTGAATAATAATAAAGAATACCTTATACTTATCAACTGATTTCCAACAATTTATTCTAATCTTAAGACGGAGTAAAGCAAAGGAAAAATAGTAATAATCACCGCTCAAGCTGTAAACACATTTCTAAAAAAAAAAAAAAAACATATTCGCCATCGAGAGGAACTGTTTAGCAAGGATCAGTCACACAGTATGGCCAGACAAGAAAGGTGCAGAGTGGGACAGACTTAACACCCACAATGTCTCTTTAGTTACGCATTTTGACTCGGAAAACAGCGGATTACTTGCCAAAAGCGTGTTGCTGGGTGAAACATCCCCCCCAACCTTGAATTACTGAATATTTTTGTGATTGAAATACTTTTTGTCCCGTTTTATTAATTTTTATAATTCCTGGTACATATTTTGTTTAATACTTTAGTAAAAATATATCGTTGAATTACATTAGCGTTAGTAATAGATTTTGATTTATATAAATAATCAACGTTACCCGCCGTCTGCAACACGCTGAGGACATGAATTAATTTTAGTACGTCACAATGTACTGCACTGTAAAGTACTTAAGATGACGTAGAAGCACGAACACAGCGGTTGTGATGTACTAATGCCTTGTAAGGGACTGAGGAACTATGAAAGGAAGATTTTAGAAAGTTACGTGAACTATACTACAGGGGTCGGGAGATGCAAGTGAAATATATTAAAAAAAATCGACACATGACAAAGACGAAACGATTATAAAAAACAGTATGGATGTTAATACAAGCGTTAAGGTCTGCTGGAACTGCTGGAGTACTGTGTTGTGGCTGAAGGAGTCGAAGACGAGGAGGAGGGGGGGGGTGAGGGAGGGGGAACTTTAAGAAGCTTTATGGACGTGAATACAACACCAATGAAGTTGTTGTGTGTGTGTAAAGGTTGTGTGGAAGGGCGCACACAGACTGAGATGTTGTGTTGGGAGGCAGAAATCTTCGGAACCTTCCTGTACTACACATCAAGTCACTCGGTCGGTGCAATGGTAAAAAAAAAAAAGTTACCTCGGAGAATTCTTTGCTGCACGACAGTTCTGCTGAGCCGTGTTTACATGGCGCCTTGATGGTTAATTGCCTCTCCCTCCCCACGAACGAAAATTTAGACCTCGTTCGCAGGCGCTCACAGAGGAAAGCGTTGCTGGCACGGCTACATTATCGTAAAGTGAGATGTGTTATGAATGAATAAGTTTTTCGTTGTGTCGGCGCCCCGGCGAGAGCACCACCACTCCCAGTGTCCGCGAGCAACACCGTCCGCCATGTAAAGACACGTTATATACCCACTGTTATTTCGTCTTTTAAAACCGTCGAGGCCTCTTCATCGTCTTCGTCGTCTTCATCCATCGTTTACTAAATAATCCTCATACATATCTCATATTAGATGAATAAAAAGGAAAATACATTCAAGACTAAACATCCCCCCCAACACAGACGCCTCACAAGAAAGGTTTTACCGAGTCCACTTGTGACGTCCACTTATAAGAGCAGATTACACCTCTATAAACTATTATTTGCACGCTGTGAATTCAATATCAATTTCACTTCTCAAATAATATATATAGAATCATTTTTTTACTTCTAATTATAAGCAGTTCCGTGCATGAGTGACTATGGCGGATCGTAAACATTAACTGACGTATCGATACCAAGATATTTAAATTCTTTTCTTTTAGTTTTTTTTACACCAGGCATCACACACCCCAATCCCTCCTCCCCCTCTCCCTACCGACACCAGCCCCTTCTCCCCCCCTCCTACCATCACCACCTCCTCCTCCTCCCCTTACCATCACCACTCCTCCTCCCCCTCCTCTTACCATCACCACTCCTCCTCTACCATCACCACCCCTTCTCCTCCTCCTCCCTCCCCTTACCATCACCACCCCCCCTCTCCCTCCTACCATCACCACCACTTCCCCTTACCATCACCTCCCCCTATCACCTGCCCCTCCCTCCATCCCTAGATCCTCCACAGGGAAATCTTTTAACATGATAACCGTAGATGATAAAATGCTATGTTATCTCTATGATGATTTCGTTACGTTAGTTAAGACAAGAAGAAAGGTATACAAGGAGGGATGTGGTGGTGACGTGTTTATATGAGATGTTGTTTACTGTTTTGGTTGTCTGTGTGTCTGTGTCGCAGTGAGGAGGTGTAGCGGCCGTGGTTAACTTATGTCTTGTGGTATTTACAGTTATTTAAAGAGAAGAAGAGAGTGTGAAGGTCTTGACAACTGGGAACCGACGATGAGAGAGAGAGAGAGAGAGAGAGAGAGAGAGAGAGAGTGTGTGTGTGTGTGTGTGTGTGTGTGTGTGTGTGTGTGTGTGTGTGTGTGTGTGTGTGTGTGTGTGTCGGTTTACGTATAAGAAACTGAAGCAATGTATACAGCTTATATTAGTCTTATATATGGTTGAGATAATTGTGAATATCTCTCTCTCTCTCTCTCTCTCTCTCTCTCTCTCTCTCTCTCTCTCTCTCTCTCTCTCTTCTCTCTCTCTCTCTCTCTCTCAAGTTATTCCAGATTTTGCGACGAACTTTGGGGGCAACATCCTAAACACACTTGGAGCAGAGGGCCGTGGTCACCAACCCTGAGAGTGATTGACTATATGGCTGCCGATTGTTTGTTTTTTCCGCTGAGTGTAATGTGTGATTTATTTATGTTGGTGTTTGTTGTGGGGGTGTGGTGTGTTTTCTTGTACGTGTTGTGATTCAGTCGTGTGTTTTCGGTGTGAGTTGAAGGTGGTGGTGGTGGTGGTGGTAGGTGGTGGTGGTGGTGGTGGTGGTGGTGGTAGTGGTAGTGGTGGTGGGGGAGGTGGGTGGGTGGTGTGGTGGTGGTGCGGTGGTGGTGGCGGTGGTGGTGGTGGTGGGAGGGAGGAAGGTGTGGTGGCAGAGGTGGTAGTGATGAAAAAAGTATCAGATGGTGGTGTGATGATGGTGATGGCTGTAATAGGGTTTAGGCAAGTGGTGGTGGTGGTGTTGGTAAGGAGGCATGCAGAGGAGGAGCCAGATGGTGTCGGTGGAGGGAGGCAGGTGGTGGGAGAGCCAGATGGTGTCAGTGAGGAGGCATGTGGTGAGAGAGCCAGATGGTGTCGGTGAGGGAGGCAGGTGATGGGAGAGCCAGATGGTGTCGGTGAGGGAGGCATGGTGAGAGAGCCAGATGGTGTCGGTGAGGGAGGCATGTGGTGAGAGAGCCAGATGGTGTCGGTGAGAGGCAGGTGATGGGAGAGCAGATGGTGTCGGTGAGGGAGGCATGTGGTGGGAGACAGATGGTGTCAGTGGGAGGAGGCATGTGGTGAGAGAGCTCAGATGAAGTTTGGTGAGGGAGGCAGGTAGTGGGAGAGCCAGATGGTGTCGGTGAAGGAGGCAGGTGGTGGGAGAGCCAGATGGGTGTCGGTGAGGGAGTGCAGGTGGTGGAGAGCCAGATGGTGTCAGTGAGGGAGGCAGGTAGGAGAGCCAGATGGTGTCAGTGAGGAGGCAGGTGGGATGGGAGAGCCAGATGGTGTCGGTGAGGGAGGCAGGTGGTGGGAGAGCCAGATGGTGTCGGTGAGGGAGGCAGGTGATGGAGACAGATGGTGTCGGTGAGGGAGGCAGGTGGTGGGAGAGCCAGATGGTGTCGGTGAGGGAGGCAGGTGGTGGGAGAGCCAGATGGTGTCGGTGAGGGAGGCAGGTGGTGGGAGAGCCAGATGGTGTCGGTGAGGGAGGCAGGTAGGCGGGCAGACAGTGCGCGTGTACACTCCCCATCCATCACACGTCTTAGGTGATAGGAGCAGCAGATAGCGTCCTCTGGCCAACCTTCCACCTCAGTATTATCCTATCTATCCCACCACTATCTGCCAGCCAGTCCTGCCTATCCCACCACTATCTGCCAGCCAGTCCCGCCTATCACACACACACTATCTGCCCGCCAGCCCCGTCTATCATACTCACAATCGCAACGCCAGCCCCGTCTATCATACTCACAATCGCAACGCCAGCGCCGTCTATCGCAACGCCAGCCTAGTCTATCGCACACCATCATCGCCAGCAGAAGTGAACCAATTCTCGAGGCTCTTAAGGGGTATTGTGAGTAACCTATTTCATGTTGGTTGTCTCTTGTGCTTCCTTTAATAACAACAACAACAACAACAACAACAACAACGAGGTGTATAGTATGTTTACGAGGTACGATGATGACGTCATAGTACTCTAAGAGGAGTTACCGACTGACATGATCTGGTCAAAAAGATTCATTAATGACCTATTAAGATGCTGAACACCTCCCTCCCTACCTACCTACTCCTACCTCCCAAACACACTTCTTTCCCTCACCTCCCCACCCTTCCCCCTCCGCATTCCTTCTCCCTCCTCTTGCCTCCCTCTTGACCTCTTCAGACCCTTCCATCTCCCCCATCCTACCTCTTCCCTCATCCCTGATCCTTTTCAGAAAATAAAATATAATGTAAACTTACAGTATTCCTGGATATACTGTAATATACAATGACAATATATGACACCTTGTAATATACTGTGCTTGGTATACTGCGGCCTACTGAAGTATACTGTGATGACCTGTAGTATAGTATATCATGTTTATAAGTTCCTGTGCGTCTTCATTCACAGCACCTACACCGCCTCCTCAGGGTACAGATGGGCACTTAAAATACCCCGTACCTTCTGTGGTCACCTTCTCCCACAAAATCCCTCCCTCTCCTGAAGGTGTGGGGATTAAGGCTTCATAATGGAGTCTCTTGGGGAGGGGGGGAGGAGGGGGGATTTACCAGGTAGGAGGCTATCAGTCAGGCTCCTGCTGGGCCTCTCAACACTCCTCCGTCATTACCTCCTTCGGCAGATGGTTGACGACGACAAACATATACACGGGAGGGGGTGGGAGGAGATAACATGTGAGGGGAGATAACATGTGGGGGGAGATAACATGTGAGGGGAGATAACACATGGGCTGGGGAGATAACATGTGAGGGGAGATAACATGGGGAGATAACATGTGAGGGAGATAAATACATGGGCTGGGGGAGATAACACATGTGAGGGGAGATAACATGTGGGGGGAGATAACATGGGAGGAGATAACATGTGGGGGAGATAACATGTGGGGGAAATAACAGGGTGAGATATGTGGGAGAAAGTAACGTGGTTGGGGGAGATATTATATGGGTGGGGAGATAATATATAGGTGGGGGGTAAAATATGGACTGGGGAGATAAAATATGGGTAGGGGAGATAAAATATGAACTGGGGAGATAATATATAGTTGGGAGAGATTACATATGGGTGGGGGAGATAATATATGGGTGGGGGAGATAATATATGGGTGGGGGAGATAATATATGGGTGGGGGGGGAGATTACATATGGGTGGGGGAGATAATATATGGGTGGGGGAGATAATATATGGGTGGGGGAGATAACACATAGACTGGGGGAGACAACATACGTATCTATTTACGTTTTCAAGGTTATCTGAATCCATAATGGCAAATTTATGTCAGGTTCAGGTTTTGTGAGAGATGACTGGACCGATATGCCACCATCCCCACCCCACCCCATCCCACACTCCCCACCCAACTCCACACCACCCCACTCCACACTCTCCACCCCCACCTCACACTCCCCAGCCCACCCTACACTCCCCCACCCCACCCTATACTCTCACCCATCTCCAGACTCTACCCCACATTCCCACCTCACCCTACACTCCCCACCCCACCCCAAACTCCCACCCAACTCCACACCACCTCACCCCACACCCCACCTGATACTCCACTCCCAACCCCACATTCTCCACCACCCACCCTCGCCACCCCACCCTATACTCCTCACCCCTCCACACTCCCCAGCCCACCCTACACTCCACACCCCGCCGCACACTCCCCACTCCGCCCTACACTCCCCACCCCACTCGCCACCCCACCAGGATTACCTCAACACCACCTCATCTCCACTGACCTCTCTTGACCTCTTTACTTAATGCCCTCTCCATGAAGCTTCAGGAACATCAGCATCACACCAGCATCTGACCTCACATGACCAGGATTGCCTCAGTATCTCGTGACCTCAGAAGCCTTTATGACGTCTTATCTAACAATAATCTTTCCCTGAACCTCAAGACTCTAAGATAAGATTATTTATCACCTTAAGATTAATTCTACCACAGTTTATTTTACCTGAAGATTAACCACCCTAACACTACCTGTGGGGGGGAGGGGTAAGGTAAGGTTAATTGAGATAAGGTAAGGTTAATTGAGGTAAGGTAAGGTTAATAAAATAAGGTAAGGTAAGGTTAAGTGAGGCAAGGTAAGGTAAGGTTAAGTGAAGTAAGGTAATGTAAGGTTAAGTGAGGCAAGGTAAGGTAAGGTTAAGTGAAGTAAGGTAATGTAAGGTTAAGTGAGGTAAGGTAAGGTAAGGTTAAGTGAAGTAAGGTAATGTAAGGTTAAGTGAGGTGAGTAAGTAAGGTAAGGTAAGGTAAGGTTAATAAAGTAAGGTATGGTAAGGTTAAGTGAGGCAAGGTAACGTTAAGTGAGGTAAGGTAAGGTAAAGTAAGGTAAGATAAGGTTAAAGAAAATGACTAGAGGGGAATAAAAGTACACTAATTTATATAAGAACTAATTGCTCACTCTAAGATGTCTAATTAATCCCTATTTTATTACAACAAGTGGTGACATTAATCAGTCCTCATGGTGATTCGACTCTGTGGTATGCAAGGTGTGGTGCGATGATTATAATTGGCATAATTTAGTGATTAAGAATATCGGTAAAGGTTGTGTTTGGTATCGGGACGCGGGGAGAGTTATCGGTAAATAATATCCATCCCTGGCGGCTCCCGATCTAATGGTGGGATACGATACCTGTGTATGACACTAGAATATTAATTATGGATTATATATGAAACTCAGGTAAAGAGAGAGAGAGAGAGAGAGAGAGAGAGAGAGAGAGAGAGAGAGAGAGATGAGGTAAACATCTGACAGGACTTTCCACATGTTAATGAAGTGAGGGTGACAGATCAGGTGTAGGAGAGTGTGGAGGTGTACAGTTGCACGGACGCCCTCACAATGAGACTGATGACGTCTCCAAACACACAATGAGAGGAATCATACACAACCAGTCAACGCCTGGAAGACTGGTCCATCCACTCATAGTCAATACTTCCCCACTCCACCAACCCCCGAGATCCAGTCTTGTAATGTTTTTTTATTTGATCAAAATTCACTTCACTTGAACACTCTACGTGGAATCACCTACAAGACAACACAGTATACTTGCCTAGGTAACACGGGGTGAAGTTAGTAATGTGCCACATCTTGGAAGACGGGGAGAGGAGGGAGGGGTGAAGGGAGGGGGGAAGGGGAGGGGTAAGGGAGAGGGAAGGGGAGGGGTAGGGAAGGGGGATTTAAATATGTATACCTAGCTTCATTCGTTCTTAAAATATGTCATTATGAAAACCAAACTTCCACAACACTTAATAATATACTGCAAAAATATCTGACCGTGAGAAACGTGTTAGGTTATATTACGGTGAGAGATGAAATATGTTCCTGTGGATATACCAACCATATATCGGTTACATATCGATTATATTTTCAGTAAGAGTATAAGCTTGGGATATATCGATTATATATTCAGTAAGAGTACAACGTGTCGAAACAAAAGTCACTCTAGAGGAAACTAAACAAAAGGTAATAGTGTTTTCTAGGTCACAACACCTGACCTCACGGCCTTTACGTGCTAACATCGTGAGGCGTCTCTGTGTAGCATTAAATGTGTATAAAACCTTAGTGGTGATGTTACGGCGTGTTACAACAGAAGTCATCTTACAGCACAGCATGTAACAGTAGACGTCATCACACGGGAAACACATAAACACAAACAATATAATGAACTGACTGGTTAGGTTGGGTTGGCTTAGGTTAGGTTAGGTTAGGTGTTAACAGCCGGCGCCACAAGACTGAATATATATTGATGGAATATGTGATAGTATAGAACAATGACCTTGACCTCTGACCTCAAATTAACCTCAAAATCAATCGGGAAGTTCGTCTCCATAGTGGTACAAAAAAAAAACACTATTTATTATTATGTTCACCACAGCGAGGAATATCATGTTACGATTCAACTGAACTTTTTCCTCACTCATTCCTCACATCAGTAAGGAACGCTCTCCCCATTCCCCTTACCCCCCCCCTCATTCCACTCCCCCCCTCTTTCCCTCTCCATTCCCCATTTTTCTAGTATACAATATCTTAATCAGTACAAAGGAGGAATTCAAGTTACGGTTCGGAAACAAAAATCCTATATTTAACCACGATGACACTGACCCATCTTGATCCTGTGACCCCTCTTGACCCTGTGACCCCGAAATCAGATGTGACCTTCTTCTCACCTGGGTAAAGTGCCTCTGTAATTTCATGTTCATCAGTGCATAGCGAATCGAGTTACGGTTCGAAATCAAAATGCTGACAGAAGAGCTGACAGACAAGCAGACAGAAGGGCAGACAGAAGGGCAGACAGATAAGCAGACAGAAGGACAGACACATAGGAATCATACGAAACAAAATTTAAAAAGAAATACTGTGAAATATTTGAAATCCCCAAGAATAATTTTTTTCCTGTGTTTACGCATCTCATTTTCATTCATTTACAAGCAATAATATTTCAGTTAACACGGAACAATACGCTAAGATACGCACGTCGACCTCAGCTAATTTAAAATAATAAACATTTTAGTTAACCCAACGAAAAAAAGCAAAACAAAACCAAAAAAAACAGAAAAAAAAAACATACAGCATAAATAATCCCCAAAATACATTAGTCAACTGTACATTTATACACCATCATAAAATACATACATATTTCCTTCTATGCATAACACTGCCAGAGATGCCAAGATACATACATACATATACTCACGCATACATATATCCTCGTTAAACTCCAACAGGTTACTAATTGCCTAAACCTTATGAAACCTACTTTATCATGAGGGCGTGAGGGAGGGGGGGGGTGGGAAGGAAGGAAGGAGGAGAGAGAGAGGAGGAAGGAAGGAAGGAAGGAGAGAGAGAGGAAGGAAGGAAGGAGGGAGTGTAGGAGGGAAGATTGGGTGAGCGAATGAGGGAAGGAGAGAGTGTATGGGCGTAATGGAGGGTTGCAGGGTGGTGGCGAATGAGAATTGAGGTCACTGATGGAGGGAGTGAAGGAAGGAGAGAAGGATTAAGGGAGTGAGGGAGGGAGGGAGGGTGAGGGGATGAAAAAGGGTTACAGATGAATGGTTCAGGGTGATGGAGAATGAGTATACTGACGTCACTGGTGGAGGGAGGAGGAGAGAGAGAAGGAAGGAGGAGGGAGGGAGGTAGGGAGGTCAGGCCAGTGCAGTGAGAGGTCAAACTGGCGAAATTATTAGTTTGAAGAGCAAGTCAGACACTTGTGAATTTATACACCAGCTCACGTTGCGGAGTATAATGACTAAGAGAGAGATGAAGATGAACGCTTGGAGGGTTAGGGTAGGTTAGGTTCGTGTACTTTATTATACTTGAAATTTATTCTTTCCTTTGAGGTAATTTATCTTATTTACAAACACACAAGACACATGATACTAGGAGAAAAAAATTGGATCACCTGAATATTAGACACCCCATGCATGTATGTATGTATGTATGTATGTATGTATGTATGTATGTATGTATGTATGTGTATGTATGTATGTATGTGTATACAGGTGTAAGCACAAAGGCGTTACCTGAACTCTTAGAGGGTTTGGGCGTGAGGTAGAGTGCAGCCAGGTATACAAGGTCATATTTTCTCACCTGGTGCCTCTGTGTTTACCTGGTTAATTATTCCTCGTGTTGGAATGTTGAGCCGAGGAGCTGGACACACACACACGCACACACACACACACACACACACACACACACACAAATACAACGTCAATAAAATTTAAAGGGAAAAATCGCCAATCAATCGCTATTACCGTCGATATAGGAAGACACAGTCGCCAATCAATCGCTATTACCGTCGATCTGGGAAGAAAAAAATCACCAATCAATCGTTTTTACCGTCGATCTTGAGTGCCTGAGTCAGTATCACTCTCCTATAGTGAAGATAAGAACAATTACTTCGCACTAACTCCTTTATTTATTTACCTCCGAGTGCGTTTATCCCCATTGCATCATATTTCTGTTAATTGAAGCACAGTAGCGGGTAACCTTTTACTGTGATATCTAAATTGTCCAGTTTGTGATAATGAAGGTAATGAACGCTAAATGTAACGTTAATAAGTGCTTGTTAAGTCTAATTGGTTCCTATAACAGTAGTTTCCACGAGTAGGTCGACTGGGAGCGCCCAAATAAGTGCTTGACCACAGAAAACGAACCGGCGATTTTTAGATCAGGAGGCGAGTGATCTATCCATTAAGCCGCCGCGCCCCCAAATTATTACTTATAAAACAACAGCTTAGACCATCTAGTGGAGTAGATCAATAGATAAGCTTGGAGGTGTGTTAGTAATTTGAGTCGTTTCTCAGTATAGCGAATTGCAAATACATGATTACGTGTTGTAAAGATTAATAAAACTGCCTATGTTGCTATAATGATCCTCATATATAAAGCATTCACTAAAGAATATAATTATTTATTTATTTATGTATTTATTTATATATTTATTTATATATTATTTACATATTTATTTATTTTATTTATTTATTTATTTCTCCACACACGAACACGAACTCATAAAAAAATTATTAAAAAGGAATAAGATAGTAATTTTTTTCGGGATAATTTTAGTAAACCTGATATGTAAGATTCCTTCTTCCTCGTCAGGTTAGGTTAGGTTAGGTTAGGTTAGGTTAGGTTATTTGTTTATAGTAAGAGACCTTATCACTAGTTGTCGGTATAAGATGAATTATCATAGGTTCTCTAGTCTAGAGAAGAGTTTGTCATTGGTTGTACATATTATAGGAAGACTTTTCATTGGTTCACTAGATGAGGGGTGAAGGTTGAGTCTGTTGGAGAATATTATGTCGGCCAATTGTAATTTATAAACATTGTATTTTGTTTTACGTTTTAATGATATACGAGTATACTGTGGATATATACTGATCGATATAACATATATTTCATCTATGTAATTATATAACTAAATCTAATCTATATAATTTGTAAATAATATCTAAGTTTCAAACGGTGATTATTGTACCTTTACACAGGCGAGTTGGTCGGTCTTAAGGGTGTTACAACGTGCTTAGCCTGTTCTCTCTCTCTCTCTCTCTCTCTCTCTCTCTCTCTCTCTCTCTCTCCTCTCTCTCAATTGGAGATATCGGAATGTCTCATAATAGCATCAACTGAGATGACGCACAAAGATGGTGGCTAAAACGTACTGAGATTCTAGTTTAAGGGAGGAAAAGACTAGCATGTTAACTAGTATATGTATGTTAACTAGTAGCAAGATCCTTTTAGTATTAAGGTACATATTTACTGCTAATAGAACTTTGGTTTATTCTCGCGTTTATTGCTATTGATATCCATATACTTCTTTCTTTATTGCTATTAATATTCATACTTATATATTTCATTTAATGCTATTTATATTTATCACTCAATTATTTCTAGTGTTTCTTGCTATTAGGTTATGTTTATCAATGTTTATATTCATGACTTAATTACCAGTGTGTTTATGGCTCTCAATGGCCAATACTTTTATTATAATTATCACTATTTCTCTCTATCCCTCACTTGTTCTCTATTACTATTAATATTCATCCCCAATTGTAATATTCCTCGCTAATATTATTCACATTATTCACACAATCTTTACGTTTTCATTGTCAACTTTCTTAACTACCAATTCCCTCCTAATTGGTCTCTTTATACTCTGAGTGTCACTAGATTGCAATGTTACCTTCTAATTAGTTGCAGGTATGAAGGTGAGTTTTATGTTGATCTATACACACGTGTTGATGACAATGTGTAGTGAATGTCTGTCTGGTCTGTAGTGTGTGTGTGTGTGGGTAGGTAGGTGTGGATGAGGGTGTGGGTGGATGTAGATGAAGGTGGGTTTGGATGCGGGGATGAGAGTGTGTGTGTGTGTGTGTGTGTGTGTGTCTGTCTGTACGTGTATGTATGTGCTTGCATAAGTGTGTCCGCCCGTAAGTGTGTTAGTATATGTGCAGGTGTTGGTATGTGCACCTTGGGTCCACCTGTGATTATAAAGACATTAGACACGATGCTGAGGTGATCACGGCGCGGCAGCCCCCCCCTCCCTCCCTCCCTCTCCGAATATGCCATTATATATAATTTATCTCCGTTTATGGCCAATTATTGCCACTTGTGGGATTAAGAAGCCGTTAACAATTATAACTGATCAGGTAGTTAGCCTTTGTTATCCAATTACAAAAAAATTATAAAAATAAAGGTGAAGAAGAATGGATATCAGGATTAATTTCTCTCGATCAATTCAGGATATTTTTTTATTTATTTTGTTTTTGTTTACTGTATATGGATTTTAATTTGAATATTTGAATGGGATTTAACTTTTGTGTTTTGCCATGTCTGGTTATTTTAGGGGTGTTTGTATCTTTATTTGGGGGCTGGGGGGAGGCTGGGGGAGGGGCTAGGGGAGGGTTGATGGGAGGGTTGATGGGAGGGGTTGATGGGAGGGGGTTGATGGGGAGGTTGATGGGAGGTTGATGGGGAGGGTTGATGGGGAGGGTTGATGGGAGGGTTGATGGGGAGGGTTGATGGGGAGGGTTGATGGGAGGGTTGATGGGAGGGTTGATGGGAGGGGTTGATGGGAGGGTTGATGGGAGGGTTGATGGGAGGGTTGATGGGGGGTTGATGGGGGGAGTTGATGGGGAGGGGTTGATGGGGGGGGGTTGATGGGGAGGGTTGATGGGGAGGGTTGATGGGAGGGGAGGTTGATGGGGGTGGGTTGATGGAGGGGTTGATGGGAGGAGGGGGTTGATGGGGAGGGGTTGATGGGGAGGGTTGATGGGGAGGGTTGATGGGGGGGGGTGGTTGACTGGGAGAGTTTGAGAGAAGGGAGTTGAGGGAGAAGTGGGATTGAAGGGAATGGTGATTGAGGAAGAAAGGGTGATTATGGGGAGAGAAGAGGAAGGATTGAGAGGGAGAAAAGAAATTATGGGGAAAATTGCTGGGGAGGAATAAGGAAGATAAGGATTTTTTTTTTTATGAAAATGAAAATGGAGATATTTTTTTTCCGATTTTAAGAATAAAAGTATGATTTATTTTATTTAATTTACATCATACTAATCTACCATCACACTTATCCATCAACACTGTTACGCTTTATCACCTCCCGTCACACTTATCAACATTACCGTCACACTTATCAATCTCTCCTTCACACTTAGAACCTCTCCGTAACACACCCACACACCCACACGCTCCACCCACACGCTCCACCCACACGCTCCACCCACCCACACAAAAAAATTACTACACCCATCTCAAGACTCAAGAGATACATTACCGTAGGAAAGAGGAAACCTTAAAAGAAAAAGAAAATAATCTCACCTGATCTAACACAGTGACGTGGACGAGACAAAATCTTGAAAAAAAATCTGCCCCAAAGTTTTAAAAAAAGAATGGAAAGGAGAGCAGTGACGTACGTACACACACACACACACACACACACACACACTACCGATGCCAAGAGGAGATAAGTTTACCCCCAATAGTCTTAACTTAACTGCAGACACACTTAAGACTTCAACTTAATAGCTGCGTCACTCTCTTACCTTACAGAACCTTCTACTTGAAAACAACGACACCGAGACCCAATTTGGTTTATTGGGCGATGAGGCTGTTGACTGTGTGTGTGTGTGTGTGTGTGTGTGTGTGTGTGTGTGTGTGCGTCTGTAAGTTCACACATGCCTTCTCGCTGGATTGTCTGCTCAGATGTCTGTTTGTGTTCTCTTCAATGGGAGAGCCAATCTGATGATGAAGAGAGAGAGAGAGAGCAAGATGGTATGTCCGGTGACAGCAGCAAGGAAGGAGAGAGGGACGAGAGTGGAATGACCCGGTAAGAGAAGTGAGAAGTATCAAATTATAAGAGAAATGAGATGAACGGGAGACAAGATAGAATAAACAATAGATTAACAGGATAGACGAAACAGTACACACACATACATTCACACACATGGACACACACACATGGACACACACACAACCACAAGATCCCGTAGACAGCTTGGTCGTGCCCCTGCCGAAGGAAAACTATCGTGGTTACAAGTATTGTACCCCAATCACAGCTCACTGGGATACGGCCCAAAAATAAAAAGAGGGGGAAGAACGAGAAGGAAGAGAACAAGGAGGGGGAGGAGGAGAAGGAGGGAGAGCAGGGACGAGGGAGGAAAGAAGGAGGGAGGGAGAAGAAGGAGGAGGGAGGGAGAAAGAGAAGGAGGGAGGGAGAAGGAGGGAGGAAAAAGGAGGGAGGAGAAGGTGGAGGAGAAGAGGGAGAAAGGAGGGAGGAGAAGAAGGAGGGGAGAGAAAGAAAGAAGGAGGAGGAGAAAGAAGGAGGAGGGGGTGGAGAAGGGAGAAGGAGGGAGGAGAAGGAGGGAGAAAGAAGAAGGAGGGAGGAGAAAGAAGGGAGGGAGGGAAGGTGGAGGAAGAGGAGAAGGAGGGGAAGAGAAGGAGGGAAGGGAGAACAAGGAGGAAAAAGAAGGAGTGGGACGAGGAAAAAAGGAGGAGGAGGAGGAGGAGGAGGAAGAGGAGGAGGAGGAGAAGAAGAAGAAGCTGGAGAAGCAGGATAGGAGGAGAAGGAAGAGGAATAAATTGAAGAAAGGAATAGTAGAAGAGGAGGAGAGGTGAACAAGAATCCCTGGCAGTCTTAAACACGCCCAATTAATTACCTGAGAATTACAGGTGCAAAAACCTGCGTGGCCAACACTGCCCTGAGTAATGGGGAGTGGCGGTGACGTTCACAGCCCTCGCCCACCACCCACTCCACCCACCAACCTACCCACACCCACCCACCCCACCCACCCACCCACCTACACACCCCACCCACCCACACACCCCACCCATCAACCTACCCATCTTCATACCCCACCCACCCACCCACCTACACACACACCCACCTATCCCACCACCCACCTACCATCTACCAACCCCACCAATCACCTTCCTCATTCACTCACCTACATACCCCTACCTCCCATCTACATATCCCACCCACCTACGTTCCTAGCCCACCCACCAACGTTCCTAACCCACCCACCACCTTCCTAACCGACACACCGTCCAATTACTTACCTCACCCACCACCCACCTACAAACCCCACTTACCTACCTACCCCACCCACCTACCTACCCCACCCACCTACCTACTCCACCCACACATCACCCACCCACACGCACCACACACCGCCTATTCTCTTGCCCAGCCCACCAACCTACCTACCACCCACCATCCACCTACCATGACCTCAGCTACCATGAACTAACCAAGTACAAGCCAAACTATTACTACTTACGAAGCAACATTTATCCCCTGACCTGCCATCCCGCCTTCCTCAACCATTATCAACTTCTACCCAACCATCACTACCACCAACACCCCACCACCACTACCCCACCACCACTACCCCTCCACCACCACCACCACCACTGTCCACCACAACCACCTCCACCTCCACTACAAACTCTACCCCATCACCATCACCCCCACCAACATCACCCTTACCACCACTACCCCACCGCCACTACCCCACCACCACTACCACGCCATCACCCACCTCCACTCCACTACCTCCACCCAACTCTACCACCAGGAGTGTGCGAAATGGGTGAACCACAAATAATTGTATTTACTTATATTTTTACTTCAATGTGTAACGTCGACGAACCTCAGCGCCCTCTACCGTCTACCACTGACACTATCCCCATCCACATAAACAAACAGAGAGATAACGAGAGATAACGAGAGATAACGAGAGATAACCAGTAATGAACCATGATAACGAATGGACTTTAAGAGATAATTAGTCTCTCAAATGACCTGTACGATGGTTCAACTCTCTTGGGCGGGAAGACACGGTCGCTACCTTTTGTTATTGTGGGATAAAATTATGATAAGCTGTGGATTTTGTTAATGAATATGGCTGTAGAAGTGACGGCAGGAAGATGGTGGTGTTGACGCTGGTGGTTGAGGTGGTGGTGATGGTGGCATGATGAATGGTGATGGTGGCATGATGAGTGCTGGTGGTGGCATGATGAGTGGTGATGGTGGTATGATGAGTGGTGGTGGTGGCATGATGAGTGGTGTAAGTGGCATGATGAGTGGTGATAGTGGTATGATGAGTGGTGTAAGTGGCATGATGAGTGGTGATGGTGGTGGTGATGGTGGCATGATGAGTGGTGGTGGTGGTGGTGATGGTGGCATTATGAGTGGTGGTGGTGGGATGATGAGTGTGATGGTGGTATGATGAGTGGGGATGATGGTGGCATGATGAGTGGTGGTGGTGGCATGATGAAAGGGTGGTGGTGGTACGATGAGTGGTGATAGTGGTATGATGAGTGGTGATGGTGGTATTAATGGAGGGTGGCGGATGGTATTAAGGAGTGGTAGTGGTGGTGATGAGTGGTAAATGATGAGTGGTGTGTGGCAAAATGATGAGTGTGGTGATAGTGGTATGATGAGGGTGATGGTATGCATGAGTGTGTGAAAATAGAGTGGTGATAGGAAGATGGTGACAGTAAGGATGAGTGGTGGTGGTGGTGGTGGATGGTATTAAGACAGGTAGGGTAGTAGCAGGGTGGTGATGGTGGCATTATGAGTGTGGTAGGGATGATGGAGGGTGATGGTGGGTATGATGAGGTTGGATGCAGGTATGATGAGGTGGTGGCATGATGAGGTGGTGGTGGCATGATGAGGTAAGTGGTATGATGAGTGCAAGTGATGGTGGTGGTATTGGTATGATGAGTGGTGGTGATGGTGGCATGACGAGTGTGGTGGTGGTGATGGTAACAAGTAGGTGGTGGATGATGGAGATGGTAAGACAGAGTGTGGTGATGGTGGAAGATGATGGTGGTGGCATGATGAGTGGTGGTGGTGCATGATGAGGGTGGTGGTAAGGGTGGAAAAGCATTATGTGATGGTAAGGATGAGTGGTGGTGGTGGCATGATGAGTGTGGTGGCATGATGAGTGGTGGTGGTGGCATGATGAATGGTGGAGGTGATGGTGGTACTCAAGGGGTTAAGTCACCGAACTCAAGGAGGTTAAATCACTGTACTCAAAGGGGTTAAATCATCGTACTCATGGGGGTTAAATCACCATACTCAAGAGGGTAAGTCATCGTACTCAATGGGGTTAAATCACCATACTCAAGGGGGTTGTCAGCGTACTCAAGGGGTTTAAGTTGCCGTACTCAAGGGGTTAAGTTACCGTACTCAAGGGGTTTAATCACTGTACTCAAAAGGGGTTAAATCACTGTACTCAATGGGATAATAATAACATTAAGGTAATCACAGGATAAAAATTAACATTATTATGATTTTAAACTGTTGTTCTATTTAACATTACGTCACTAATTACCACTGAAGTTTCTCACAATATAAATGTTAACTCATAAAATCTTCCTTATTTAACGAAATACTCAAGTACGTCATTCAGTACACAGGTGTTTATTGACCGTAAATGATATACATAATTCCTAAGACCATATGAGAATTTACTTATGTGAGGGGGGGATTTAAACGGATCGAGGTAACTTAAATTTTCAAGTTTTAAAAGGGTCAGAATTTTAAGAGGTATTAGATTATTTAAGATGGCTGGTCTGCACACTATTTCATAACACGTGAATAAATCAGTATCTTTCATAATATATCACGTTAATAAATTTATATTTTTTCATAATATTACTTGTAAATAAACCTATCTTTTATAATAAAAACCGTAAATAAACCAAGCTTTCATAATAAAGCCAGTAAACCAATATCTTTCATAATAAAACACGTGAATAAACCAGTATCTTTCATAAAAAAACACGTGAATAAACCATTAAACCAGTATCTTTCAATATACATCACGTTAATAAACCAATAAATGTAAACACTTCAACACATACCTTAAGAATATGAAAATACTCCCACTCCCGCCATTACAATCTCAAGATATATATATTTAATCTCCATCATCATCATCATCATCATCATCATCATAATGCTCCAATTCTCTTCTGCGACTCGATAAAATCCCACCGTGAAATTCCTTCCCCTAACATTATGGAAGAACCGGGGAAAAACTCCTCTTTTTTTTTTTATATAAGCACCGCTAACACCCTGGGTACAATATGTGACAAGACAGTCCTCGCGCCAGATTTAATACCCACATCCGCCTTTCCTTTCACATGCTAACGATAACAGGCAAAAAATTCACCTACATTAAATCTAAATTCTATTCAAGCTTTTGGCGATCATACATGCATTCGTCTTTGAACAAGGTTGAGGCATCGTTTCCCTGGGCGTCTCTCTTTTCTTTGTTCACTTTTATGCCCTGTGGTGCGACCGTCTCTGCATGACCGCCGCCGCTGTTGCGATTGTTGCCTCGTTGACAGTGATTTATGTTACATGTAATAAAACGGCCCCTCACCATCACGGTCCCCCAGATAGAGATGCCCCACCCCTGCTTACTCTGGCACCCCTGCTGTTGGGACTGCTGATACTGCTGTTTAACCGTGAGTAGTTATGTTGGCACCCCTGCTACTACATCATACAATCATGTTGGCACCTCCACTACATAAGTGAGTGAGTGAGTGAGTAAGAGGGTTGTGAGTATGGACAAGTGTATGAGTGAGAGTGACGGAGGTGTGAGTGATAGTCGGAAAAATTATCACGACGAACTGTATATCTGAACACTCATACACCCAAAAATCACCCCCCCCCCTTCCCCTTCCCCTTAATCGGCTGTGGTCAAAAGACATTATCTGTCTCCCACCTGCCCATCAATACACCTGTTATGAGATCACTGAGAGTCATACACATCTCGAGCTCTCGGTTCCTCCTCATCACCAATTCATGATCTAAGATGCGGCCTGTCATTACCGCTCACCCCCCCCCCTCAGTATAAGCGAAGGAACTCGTTGGTTATCGCTTGTCGTGGTGTTCGTTATAGTATATCGTTTCTCCTACTATCATTATTATCATGTGCTATCGCTTCTCATCATTATCATCATTGTGTGTTATTACTCCTTCTATTATTATTACCTGTTATCGTTCTTCCCATCATCATCATCAACGTGTTTCACTGCCTCGTTATTTATCATCCTGTGTTATCGTTCCTCCCATCATTATCATACCTTGTCCTTCCTCCCATCATTATCAATTTTATCCTTACTCCCATTATCATCATATTTTATCGTTCCCACCCATCGTTCCTCGACGTATTTTAGCTTTTTGGAAATTTTCAGAGAGAGAGAGAGAGAGAGAGAGAGAGAGAGAGAGAGAGAGATTTTGGTACTGCACCTTAGCTGGAGTCACCCTCAGCATTCATTGTGGTATAGATGGGAATCTTCACTCGCTGTTCACTCTACCGTCATATTTTCTCATATTTCTCACGCCTTTGGGTACCTGATTTGCCAACTGAGTCTCTCATCCGTGTTTCTTATCGGCCAATTGTCTTTCTTATCTCTTAACGGGAATATTCCTTTTATCTAGAATAGCAATCGGTGCCTCTTGTGGAGTTTCTGTGTGTGTGTGTGTGTGTGTGTGTGTGTGTTTGGTAGATAGCAGTCATGTATCTTACCTGATAATTATTTCTCTATCTGTATCGTCTTTGTTGGGATCTGTCTGTCCGTATGTCTGTCTGTCTGTCTGTCTGTCTGTCTCGTCTTTTCCTCAGTATGACTTGTTAACACCGACCTAAATATACCTCATCATTAACTACGATTACCCACCTTAACCTTAACCCCTGTACCTACGATAACCCATTCCTTAACCCTTGTATTCTTACGATTACCCACCTTACCTTAACCCCTGTACCTTCTGGGCCAATTGCCCACCTAACCTTAACCCTTGTACTACACGTGATTACCCACCTTAACCTTAACCCCTGTACCTACGATAACCTCGCTCACCTTAACCCCCATCTTGTCACTATTGTCATGCACTGCCACTAACTTTGACCTTAGAACTTACATACGCCTTGTATCATGCACTACTCTACATTAACCCTCTACTATTGTAATTACACAACTCTAACCATGCGTTGTTCCATGACTGCCTATTACTCTTGCACTTTACAAACTCGTTATAAAATTCATCTTACTTCTTGCAGGTTTTACTAACATACACTCATACACTGTTAGTCCCTTCCTCTAACAACGTACCAATTCGTAAGGCATTGTTGTATAATATGACGTTATTTTTGGATAATAATTTGTTTAAGGCGTAGAAGCTGTCGCCAACACCACAACTACGTGTTATTATTATTATTATTATTATTATTATTATTATTATTAGTAGTAGTAGTAGTAGTAGTAGTAGTTGTAGTAGTAGTAGTAGTAGTAGTAGTAGTAGTAGTTGTAGTAGTAGTAGTAGTAGTAGTAGTAGTAGTATTCCCATGTATTTATAAATAAAATAATTTACTCAAGTTCAAATGACAATCTCAAAAAGTAAGAAAAAATATTTGTTGAAGTTACTCAAATAACTTCGTTAAATACGAGAGAAAATGATACTCGTTACTTAAATGACTTTGTCGATTCATACTGAAAATATTTTTGCTAATATAAACAACAGAGAATGACATAGAAAGGGAGGAAGGGAGGAGGTGAATATTATAGTGTGAGGGAGGCGAGTATTATAGAGGGAGGGAGGCGAGTATTATAGAGGGAGGGAGGCGAGTATTAGAGGTAGGTGAGTATTATAGAGGGATGGAAGTGAGTATTATAGAGGGAGGGAGGCGAGTATTAGAGGTAGGTGAGTATTATAGAGGGAGGGAGGAGAGTATTATAGAGGGAGGAAGGTGAGTATTATAAAGGGAGGTGAGTATTATAAAGGGAGGGAGGTGAGTATAATAGGAGGAGTGGGAGGTGTGAGTATTATAGAGGGAGGGAGGTGAGTATTATAGAGGGAGGGAGGGGAGTATTATAGAGGGAGAGAGGTTTTATTATAGAGGAGGAGGCGAGTATTAGAGGTGGGGAGTATTATAGAGGAGGGAGGGGAGCACTATACAGAGGGAGGTGAATATTATAGAGGGAGAGATGAGCATTATAGAGGAGGGAGGAGACATGGAGGAAAGTGAGTACGGGCCTAGGAGGAGGTAGCATTATAGAGGGAGGGAGATGAGTATTATAAAGGTAGGTGAGTATTATAGATGGAGGAAGGTGAGTATTATAGAGGGAGGGAGGAGAGTATTATAGGGAGGTGAGTAATATAGAAGGAGAGAGATGAGCATTACAGAGGGAGGGAGATAAGCATTATAGAGGGAGGGAGGGGTGTGATTACCTGAGTCTTGAGAAAGTTGAGGTAAATATTGATGAATTTAAACAACATGACGTCATAACTCCAAAGTCGTCTACATCCACGAACGAGGTTAGGTTAGGTTAGGTTACAGCCAGAGGAAGGTTAGGATAGGTTAGGTTACAGCCAGAGGAAGGTTAGGATAGGTTAGGTTACAGCCAGAGGAAGGTTAGGTTAGGTTAGGTTAGGTTACAGTCACAGGAAGGTTAGGTTAGGTTACAGTCACAGGAAGGTTAGGTTAGGTTAGGTTACAGTCACAGGAAGGTTAGGTTAGGTTAGGTTAAAGCCAGAGGAAGGTTAGGTTAGGTTAGGTTAGGTTACAGTCATGAAGGTAAGTGCTAGGTTGCCAGTCACAGGTAGGTTAGGGTTAGGTTACAGCCACAGGTGGAAAGGGTTAGGTTAGGTTACAGCCGCTATGGAAGGTTAGGTTACAGTCACAGGAAGGTTAGGTTAGGTTAGGTTAGGTTACAGTCACAGGAAGGTTAGGTTAGGTTACAGTCACAGGAAGGTTAGGTTAGGTTACAGTCACAGGAAGGTTTTATATGTATGCAGATTTACGAAAACCAGTTCCATTGAAACCCTCACCGCAGAGAGAGCCGGAGCAATGAGTCTGTTTATTCGTTCCAGTTTAAGTGACTTCGTACAAATGTCTGGTAATTACATTTGCAATTACAATTATGCCTAACCTAACAAGACGTCAACAATAATTAGAAACTTAAAAAAAATCTCTCGTAAGGAAATCGTAATTTGTTTTCTCTCGTTAGGCGTCTCTCGCTGTTTTATCACAATATCACATCAGTTCCAACTTAACATGGCTGGTAAGTACACATAAGTTAAGCATTATTTAATCCTTTATCATTTAACACAGTAACCCAACCAATACCTCAAAGTTACCAAGTTACACGGGGCATCTGATGACTATATTCTTTTCCACTATAGGGTACCTTACCTCCCCCATCTCCCTCTCTCCGTCCCTACCTCACTCCATCCCTCCCTCTCTCCATCCCTCCCTCTCTCCATCCCTCCCTCTCTCCATCCCTCCCTCTCTCCATCCCTACCTCTCTACATCTCTCCCTCTCTCCATCCCTCTCCATCCCTCCCACTCTCCATCCCTCCCTCTCTCTCCATCCCTCTCTCTCTCCATCCCTCTCTCTCTCCATCCCTCCCTCTCTCTCCTCCCTCTCTCTCTCCATCCCTCCTCTCTCCATCCCTCCTCTCTCATCTCTCCCTCTCTCCATCCCCCCTCTCTCCATCCCTCCCTCTCTCCATCCCTCCCTCTCCATCCCTCCCTCTCTCCATCCCTCCCTCTCCCTCTCTCCCATCCCTCCCTCTCTCCCTCTCTCCTCCCTACCCCCCTACATCCAGCCCTTCATTCCATCAGACTCTAAAACAGACAGAACTCTCCACCTCCTTCTTCCAACACCTCCTTGACGCCTCTCTCTTCCTTACCTGCAGCATCCAAGTTATCACATCTCATTTTTACCTGCACTAATCCTTACCTCCCATCCACCTGGCCGACAGTTTCTCAACCTTCTCCTCTCCACCTTGATCCACAGTCCCTCCCTCCCCCCCTCTCTCTCTCTCTCTCTCTCTCTCTTTCTCTCTTTTCCTCTATCTCATTCTGTGGGTTTTTTATTCCTTTAGCGGGATATTCTTCTAATGACCCTTCTTTTCCTTTTGGGGGGGGGTCATTCCTTCGACCTCTCCCTCTTTTCTTTTCTCGGGTCTACTTCTAACATACACCCTTTTCTTCCTTTTCATTCACTTCTACTGTAATTATCTACCATATTTTGACTTCCTTACTCTATTATCTCCAGCTTTTCTTCTTCTACATTTATTATTAATCTACCCTTTCCTTTCTCCTTCAGCCTACCATAACCTACCCTACCCTACCCTACCCTACCCTACCCTACCCTCTCTCTCTCTCACCTGTTCTCATCCCCTTCACCTCATCTCAACCTTTTTCCATATCCGCCCCAGTCTTTAGCATAATCCGCCACCCCCCGCCCTCGTCCGCGTCAGCCCATGGCACGTCTCTGCTTAGTGAAATCCCCGCGTCACTACCAGGAGGTGGGCCTGCGTCAGCGCCGCCTGCTGCTACCAATTAAGTAGTCAACACCAACTTCGCGAGGGTCTCACACTCCTGCTGTCACCTGCCAATCTAACCTGATAGCTCGCGTGTTTTATCCGGGCTCTCCTCTACTACCTCTTGGGCTTGACAAATCATTTTTTTTATTCCCAAACTTTTTCACGACTTCTGAATTGTGTTTTCTGTTTCATGGTGTTATACGAATTTGTTAAGGAGCTCCGGTCTACATCGTGTTTCTTTAATCAATTTACCCGGCGGATTTATGTCACAGTATTTATTCTGTCGACAATCCATAACACGTTTGAGACGGCGTGCGGTCCTTGAGGGAGTAAATCTCTCAACAGCAGGAGTGAATAAAATGCGAAACTTTTATTAAGATGAATTTAAGCGGCATTTACATAATAGGGAAATAATACTTCCCTGTTCCTCGTGTCTACAAATGGTATTCAGGAGTTCCCTCATTACGCGCAGGAAGAGCTTCTCTCTATTTGCATTTACATTACGATATAACCCAAACTGTACCTCCCTCTCCCTCTCTCTCTTCCCCCCCCCCTCTCTCCCTCACTCCTTCTCCCTCCCACTCTCTCTCTATGATATTTACACTACAGTAATATATTCACCAATATATTACATTGTTTAAGTCTTAACCCTGTCCGGTGCCAGACGTCCGGCACAAATATTTATCTACATATTATAAAAACTCCTTCAGCCTGACAACCATCTCTCTCTCATCACTGAAAGACATTGTTATATTGTTTTCATTAACGTTGAATAGTGTATAATGTGAAACTGTTTAGGTAGTCTTATCATAAACAGTGTGAATGATATAATGACGATAATAAACAATAACAAACACTCAAGGTGAATATAGCAGGTAAGATGATGCCTATACTCAGATAACATTGTGTCTACTGTGTGTATTAAATTTCAACACCTGTTTTGCCTGTACTGTTAACACCCCGATAAGAACTTCCAGCTATGTTTAGTACAGTGAAAACTTGCCCCTTCATATGGCATATAGTATGGCCTCTAGAACACCTAAAATGGCACCCTAATATATTTCAAATGGCAACACTATGCTGCCCTGTACACCTATTAGGGAATAATTCACATGTAAACACCCTCTGTATCCAATATAAACTTAACCTAACCTTCACTTAATACAGCAACTCTCAGGTGTTCCTCATTTCATTATTACAGTGAACAAATCCCGTCACTGTACTGTAGGAGTAACTCAGCCCCGTTACTGCACTATACTGGAGGAGTAACTCAGCCCCGTTACTGCACTATACTGGAGGAGTAACTCAGCCCCGTCACTGCACTATACTGAAGGAGTAACTCAGCCCCGTCACTGCACTATACTGGAGGAGTAACTCAGCCCCGTCACTGCACTATACTGGAGGAGTAACTCAGCCCCGTCACTGCACTATACTGGAAGAGTAACTCAGCCCCGTCACTGCACTATACTGGAGGGGTAAATCAGCAGTGACCCGGATAAGACAAACCCATCACGGAAATAAAGCTGCTGACTCACCCCCGCTATAAAGGATCCTGGTCGACAGATATACACGTACACGTGAACGTATGTATGTACGAGTACAGGTGCAGCCCGCACTATCATGCATACCTGGCATAACACACACACACACACATACACACACACACACATACACACACACACACATATACACACACGACAGTGAAATAAACCCAAAGAAATGAGAACTATTGTATCATAATTTAAACAGTAAATAACTATTTTATGGCTGAAAGAAAATTAATATATACCAATTAACTGTGGAGAGGATAATTACTCTTTCCCACATAACTGTATAATTACCTAATTGTGATTTGCGGGGGGTGGGGTGGGATGACGAGGAGAGTATTAGACCCCCCCCCCCCTTCCAACCAACCTCAGTCGTCTTGGTGAATACAAAAGTTTACACATTCCAACATTTCCCCGAGCGAGGACTAAACACGCCAGAGTTGTACCGAGAGCCTTAGAAACACTTACTTCTGGCTATTTCACTCACCTGTGTCCGTAATGGCAGGTAAGTTACTTCCAGAGTTCGCCCACAACCTCAAGAATAAACAGGTATTACTTTCAGGAATAGGATTTTCAAGTACCAATTAAATGGGGTAGTCGAGTGTGTCCAATTACCAACGATTTGAACCAAACTGGGTAGCGGACATGAAGACGTCAATAAGCAAGATGGAGCACTAGGGGCGTCTCTGTCACAAAAACATTTCAGGTATGGACGGCGCCTCTTAGTACCCTCGCGTGGCCGTCATGATGGCAGGAGGCGACCTACACATGGTTCACATATGTTACAAATGGGTCTGGTGTATTGTGGGTGGGAGGGAGGGAGGGTCACTGACAGCCCCAACCTGCCTTACTGTGTGTCAACGGGACTCCCACCAACACCACCAACACCGCCTCTATCTTCTGCTGTCACCACCACCACATCGTACTGTTTGTACTATCTATATCACCAGCATCACCATTACTACCATCACCACCACTAATATCATCACCACCATCACCACCACAATCACCACCACCATCATCACCGCAACCACCACCACCAAAATCACCAACATAACTACCACCGTCACCATCACCATCATCAGCAACATCATCACCATCACCTGAGGGAGAAGGGTCCTGGCCTCCACCTTGGCCAGCTCCACCACCTCCACCGCCGCTGGTGTCGCCCGCCAGGGAACATGGAGTACCAAGATTGCGTTTTCTTGTACAGTGGCCGTGACTGGACTGTGCAGCGGCTCGCTCACCTCAATTGAACTTTGGTATTCAAGAAAGCCGACGAGCGATGATACAGCCTCAACCAACATCATCTCAAGTGGTCTAGGATGATCCGAGCCAACAGTTTTTGTACCATCGTTTATATATACGAGTATAATCTATATATAACCTATCTTCCTTCATCTATTCTTATCTGTCTATATGATATCTGTCAAGCGTTGATCTTCACACCTGGCTATGGTATACTCCTATGAGAGTTATACACATAATTCACGATAAAGGATACTGTTCACGAAAGACTTACAGTTTACGAAAAAAATGTCCTCATAAATGAAACGTTTTATATCTTACGAAAACAAACATAAAAGTTTGCAACAACGGGGAACATTAAGTCCCTGAAAACTAATTTATAGGTTACGAAACAGTCTGTAGATCACGGGAAATGTTTCTAGAGCACCAAAAATCTTTAATCACCCAATAATTAATTACACTTCGATGATGGGATGGAGGGGCTGGGTGATAGGAGAGATAGGGCGGGTGATGGGAGTAAGGGGAGGGCGGTGGTGGCAGGGTTGCGTGTCTGCCCACATAGGCATCATCGTGTACAAACTTTTAACACTGACAATAAAACACCAGAAAAAAAAGTGAACTACAATCAATTTGCTTTATATTACCCCCGTCATATAGCAGGACCGAGGTATACCTATAAACTCCTATATTAAAACTAACTGAACGCCATGACATAAACAAGATCACTGAGCCAAGTAGGAAAATTAAAATAATATAGAGCAGTTCGGCAAAAGTTCACGGTAGAGGAACCTTGTCTGGGGGTTTTTACACGTTCATAACAAAGTAGGAGACGACATGCAAACCTGTAAGTCATCGGGGGAAAAATTCAAAGGGTCTTGATAACACTATAAGTAATCTATTGACTTAAACATACCAATGGTAGGGAATTAATCTCTTTGTTTTTGTGACTGTACAGCCAGCCAGTCAGCCAGCCAGTCAGCCAGATAACTGACCTGATACTGATAATGATAAAACATTCCCTGGAACAAAAATATATCAAAATTTTAAAATCTCATTTTTTTTTATATTCCAATGCAGTAGAATCATTTTATGTCCTAACTGCATCATGATCACCTTAGCCAGACAGCTGTTAAATGGAAATAAGGACAGGTTGAACGCCCCTACTACCCAACGACACAAAAACGTGTAGAGATGTTATCGAGTATTGGGTATTATTGTCTGAGGGGAAGAAATTAGGTATCTTACTATGCATGAGAGACACCACTAACACATATTACACGAACCTCTCCTTCCATCAACAACCAACAGGGCTAATGACCTACTCAAATGAAATATTAACAACACTGAACCATTATAACTACTGTGATTTCGTAAGGTTGTAACAGGGCTTAAAAAAACACGCAACATATTTGGGTTGGTAAGTGTATCTAGTGATTACCTTGTTTGTCTTGGTTAGTGTCTCAAGGTGGAGAGGAGTCTGGTGGTCTAGAGGCGCCATAGGTACGAATTAGGACATGGGCAATTAGTTCTGCATGTGCTGATAAGGGTTTATTGGTGTGTGTGTGTGTGTGTGTGTGTGTGTGTGTGTGTGTGTTGTCTAATATGAGGGTATCACGCCCAACGTCCTGGTATCGAGGTATAACAGACAGACAGTGATAAGTTGCCTACACGAGGGCACACATTACAGCTGTATCGTCATCACCGTACGATATAATCTTACTCTCATTTTCTGATAAATTTCAACAAAGATCTATTATAATGGAACGACAGGTGGCTCTTACCTGTATCATTACTTCATCAACTGCTCCAATTTTTACGTATTTACCACATCCTAAATACCATACCCCGCTAATAACCTCATCACGCTCCCACTACCACAGCCTAATTACCACCACATTGAGCTCAACCACTACCTAATTGCTACACCCTAACACACCCTAACAACCACACGGCTTCTCCTTGAACCTTAAACATTATATTTTCAACCCCGGGAAAATAAATAACGTCAAACTTAAAAAAAAATCATAAAAAATTATCAGTAAAGATGACAAGACGTATGGACCTGTCGCTTATCTTGTAATATCAATTCCCTCGTATTCTGCAGATTCAAGGAAAAGAATTACACTTGTACAATATTTTAATAACAGCTAACAAAATATCACAAATACCCCACATCATTTAATATTCACCGATTCATCATTTTTTTTTATCTTTTATGCAAATTCGTCATTAGTTACACAATAAAAAAAACTGAGGTGAGTGTTTGTGTCCTCATAAAACAGGGCACAAATTGAAGTGTTCAACCCCTTCGCCTAAGCAAAACTGACTGCTAAATTCCTGTGATATTTACTATTCAACAGAGTCTCTATATGGAGCCACAAATTGTAAGCAGATGAGACGCGCGGAGGAATAGTAACAAGGCTCCGGTCTCTTGAAACAAATTTTATGGCCTACTCTTGTAACCCAAGTTCCAGGTTCCAGGAGATGCGGTTCAAGGTCCGTGGTCCAGAATTAAGGGAAGGCGTGGTTGGGGGTTCATGATTCGTGGCCCAGGATCCAGGAGGCGTGGCTAGGGTCCATAGTCCGTGGTCCAGAATGAAGGAGGTGTGGTTGGGGTTCGTGGTTCATGGTCCAGGAAGGCGTGGTTAAGGCCCGTGTATGTGGTCCAGTATCCAGTAGGGGTTCATGGTCCGTGGTCTAGGATCTAGGAGGCGTGTCTGAGGTTTAGGGTTCATGGTCCGTGGTCCAGGAGAAGAATCTGGAGCCATAAGGGGAAACAATGTAGAGCTCTCGGGGTCTAGTGATATAGTTTCTCTGCTTCCTCCCCATCTCTCCTGGTAAGCGAGGACTGGTGACATCTGAAGAGGTGAGCGAATGACGCCAATAATCGCGGACCGGGATCAGGTTGGGTTGGGTTGGTGGTCCTGTTTTTTATATCCTTGCTCAATACATCCTGCATTGTAACTCTCTCCTATCCTTCGAGCCCCCAAACACCATAACTCGCCCCAGTCATCCTCCTCCCTCCCTTCCTCCCTCACACCTCACAGAGAAGGTGGATTGAAAACGCAGAGTGTACCAGTCGGAAATGTCTCCAACTGTACATGTTATGCCGCAGCAATCCCACAACACTGTACAATATTCGTATAATTCAGAAATAATAATTCACAAATCAAAGAAACGTGACCACAAAAATCGTAATGTATAAAAATAGACAAATTAATAATTATTTATCACATTAATGATCCTAATAAGCAATATTAACATATATTATCAAAATACAATGTTCACTGATAAAACCACACATGCACGGGACACCTGTACACCACACAAATTCATAAATCTCGCTTCGTTAAAAAAAAAAATTCCTTGTATAATATATGACGTCAACAATAACATTAGATGGTTACATTCTCCTAATTAAGATATAAAGTTAAAATATTTTCCATACCGGTCTAGATGTACATTAAAGTGGATATAAATGTAGTGGGAACTCTTACAAGATAAACATCAGAAGACGCACATGTGAGGGTGGGTGTGGCTACCATCAATACATGCAACACTGACAGCAAAATTAATTTCTATCCTCGAGCCTCATAGCCAACTTTTTTGTGTGTGCAAACTTCGTATCATATGAAGATTAGGCACCCCCGTTTATTTCACCTGATGATTAAACCTCCTAATGGTGTACCTGGGAGAGTTGAATTAAGTTAGGTTAGGTTAGGTGTTCTCGTTCGTTTTGGTGACCTTTGACTGTTGACCGAGTTTGGCCCCTACTTATACAGGTGTTTTGTTGTCATTACTACCATCAGCAGCGAAATGTCCGTAAGACCGATTCAGGAATGTGTAGGATATTATGCTGACAAAGAAACAAGTAAACAGAGAGAGAGAGAGAGAGAGAGAGAGACAGAGAGAGAGACAGAGAGAGACAGAGAGAGAGAGAGAGAGAGAGAGAGATCCTGTAATGGAAAACACAAATAATAACCGGTCCTTGATAATTGTTAAGTAACACATGACAGTGTTTATCAATCATGTTTTTTTTATCAATATCAAAGTGAAAACAATTTAAACATCAAACGAAATATATGAACAGCAGCAAACAAGGTATGTCGGAGGTAATTTAGTGTTTGTAAACAAATGCAAAGGTTCAGTGAGCTTGTTGGATGACAAACAATGTGGATAGTTTGTTGCAAAAGGTGTATAATGATAACCTATTTACGTGAATAGATAACATGAAGATACCCAAGCATGCTTAACCTCATAATAACAAAAACAAAAACAAAAACAATAATAATAATACAATAACAATAATAATAATAATACAATAACAATAACAATAACAATAATAACAATAATAATAATAATAATAATAATAATAATAATAATAATAATAATAATAATAATAAAAACAAAATAAAACAGCGCTTTTCTCCATCATGTTTTTACTAGGGTTCATCTTACAGTGTAATCAAGGTACGAGGCTGATACACCTGCTTGTGTAATCAAGGTGCGCTGCCCCTAGACCACAAACACACAGGCTCCTCCAACACCTGTAGGCAGATGCAGCGGTATGCAAATATCTGATTACCTGTCACTCTCACTGCCTCACCTCCTTGCTTGTCTTTGTTACTCTCTGTCTCTCAACAACTGTGTGTGTGTGTGTGTGTGTGTGTGCGTGTATTTGTGTGTGTCTACTATAAAATACCAGGTACAATAATTTACCTGCACTGTAATTGGGCCCTCAGCAAGAGTCAAGATACACACTACTATCAGGAATGGACTTAAGAATTGTGGTTTTCGTTGTTAACTCTGCCGCTGTTAACAATCGACCTCTGGGATTGTCATTCAAAATAGTATCAGAATCAAGAGCTCTGATTTTAACTCCGACGTTGGTGAAAGACTGATGATGTAATTGCTAATGGAAATAGTTAAAATCTTAAAGGTTAAAATTGGCACGAGTCCTTATACTGCTCTAGTTATTTCTTTGTTGTTTGTTGGTGTGTCATGAGTGTGTTGCTCCAGTGAGATATATGAGTGGAGGAGAGAGAGAGAGAGAGAGACCAAAGAACGCTGGAGGCAAGAGAGACAACAGGGGAGGGTAGGGGAAGGGAGATGGATCGTGCATCCTGAATGAAATGCACCACAAATGTTAAGGCTAGAGACGGGTCATCACAGAGCAGTCTTACATTTATGAGAAAATTGAGATGATTTAACCCTTAATAATGACCCCACCCCCTCTCTCTCTCTGTCTCTTTTTACATTAATAATTCAACCTAATTGGAGATATTCTCATTTTGAACCCTGCACACCTGACCTTGTGATTGCGCAACGAAGCACAGGTGAGGTGACCAACACGGCAGATGATAACAACGATGATAACAGTCTGTCAACACGAGTATCCTTTTTACCTGTGACGAAGAGGACTCACTTTTCTGTCCTCCCCACTCACCTCTCTCATCTTATTGCCCTCCCCACTCACTCCTATCATATTTCTGTCCTCCCCACTCACCCCTCTCATCATACTATCCTCCCCACTCAATCCTCCCATCTTACTGTCCTCCCCACTCACCCCTCTCATATTACTGTCCTCCCGACTAACCCCACTCACCCTTACTGTCTTCCCCACTCACCCCTCTCATATTACCACCCCTCTCACCACTTACTGTCTTGCCCATTCACCCCTCTCCTTATTACTGGCCTCCCCCACTCACCTTACTGTCTTCCCCACTCACCTCTCATGTGCTGTCTTCCCCACTCACCCTCTCATATTACCAATATTTCCCCACTCACCCCTCTCACCCTTGCCATCTTACCCATTCACCCCTCTCATATTACTGGCCTCCCCACTCACCCTCTCACCCTTACTGTCTTCCCCACTCCACCCCTCTCATCTTACTGTCCTTCCCTCACCATCCCACCCCACCCACACTCTCCCTGCAGTGCAGGACAGCCATCCTTTCCTGCTTCACCTTTCTCATTATATCTCCTCCTGCCTTCCCCTCCCCTCCTCCTCCTCCCCTCCTCCTCCTCCCTTCCTCCTCCTCCTCCTCCTCCACTTCTTCCTCCTCCCCTCCTCTCCCTCGTCCCCCTCACACCCGAAGACATCACAAGGAAATAGAAATTGTCTCAACATATTCAAGGTGGGACACGTCAGGTTGGCAAACTATCGGTTACTGATGTCATGTCCCTCTGTTCTCCGTCACAGGTGTCCTAATGAAATAATTATGTCCACAGATAAGAGTTTTGTGTCCCGATGTTAAGAACTAATTAATTGGTCAGGTGCTATTTTGGATGATGATGATGATGATGATGATGATAATGATGATGATGATGATGATGATGATGATGATGATGATGTTGACTTACGTTGTGTGTTTATTAGCTATCCACTTATGATAATTTATTCTTGAAGATGATAATTTATACTGAAAAAAAAGACCCTACTTGAATTAATGAACGTACTCTTGTGCTAATAATAATTTAATATATTCCACCTGTATGGCTTCTGTAGGTACACATTGTTACGCCGTCTCTTAATTTACTTAAATATCCAGGTTCTAGGCGTAACCAAACAAAAAGTGAAGTAAATTAAAAGAGAATAAAAATAAATAAATAAAGTAAACCTTTAAGAATTTAATTGATTAAATATTAACACAATAAAGAGCCTCGTAGGCTGTCACAACAAATTGATTCACCATCGAAACTTTTAAGACACAAGTGATACAAAACATCGAAACATCAAAAGAATAAAAATAAAGCATTGGATTACGTTAACACTGCATAAACATATAAAAACTAACACTGAAATTAACTAACGTGAAACAACACTGAATTACTTGAATACAACTAAGCAAATACTGATGGACACAAACAGAGACATAAATAGGTACTCACATAGATATACCACATTGGTGGCGACAGGAACAACACAAATAAATTAAGTTTAAGTAACAAGTGACACTCAAAGGATGTGGACTGTATGACAAGAGGACTGAACTGACTCAAGTCAGTTGGTGGGTCCTATATATAAGGTCGGCTCCCGCCACGCGACCCGCCGGTGGGTCGTTTAACGATGCAGATGGTCGTTAGAGAACAAAGAATGCTGGTTACAATACAAAATAAAGAAATAAGGTGGGCTTGAACAAATAATGACAGTTAAAACCTTAACAGCACAGGGTAAGGTGACTAGAATATATAATAGTAAATTTAACACATCATTACAGGAATAATATGGAACATGGGAGCATGTTATATATAAAAAAAAAGAAAAAATACGACACGGTCGTAACAACATATAGCCTTGACCTTACAAACCGTGCAGTTAAGCTAAACAATTATGATAAGTAAACAACCTAATTTAGTAATTTGAGTATATATAAACTAAATGCATTCATCCACCTACTGGGATAATCAATGTGTTATCGTGGTTGTGCCTTCATAGTTATCATCATCATCGTCATCATTACTCATCATATAAAATTATCATCGTCATTATTATCATTACAATAAAAACTTTTCCCATTATCATTATAGCAACCACTATCTGCATTATTTACCAGCATAGTCATCACCATCAGTCATCACCATTCCATCACTAACACTACATTTATCACCATAACCATTATCATTACGGAAATCACTATATCACCATCATCATAGTAATCACCATCCCTATCATCTATACTAACACCATCAGCAGCATCGGTTGGGTTCAGGAGGCAGTAGCGTCATCCTCTCCACCTGGGTTCAGACAGGTAAACGGGCAACCTGTTATCATTTACCTGACGAGAGGCAGTGATTGCTCTTAATGCCTCCTTGGTGGCAGGTGCTTATTCTTTATGCCTCTCCTCACAGACAGTTATTTGAGTTCTTTTTTTTTTCACCCACACACACACAATGAGACACACCATGTTGTTTCTCCTGAGCCAAAAAAGGTCATTCCTGTGCACTAAATACCTTCATCTTTTCTCATAGTCTGTCTTCCGTTTTACTTGACGTTATGTTACGTTATGTTGTCATGGATTTGCATTGTTATGGTTGTTCCCGCTCGCTTACCACCTGGAATATACCTTAATCACCAAGCGTACTTTGGCCCCATAAACACAATTCTTTACAGTCTGGCTATACCGAGCTCTTACTCGGAGTCTCTCGCTGTTTTTCAGGTGTTAAATTACCTTTCTAACATACTAAGAGTGTAATGTATAAGACAGGAGAAGCGGTACAGACGTAATGTTAACCAACAGTAATTTCAAAGCAGTGAAGATGACACCTAAGAAATACTGCAAGTAACTGAAATAATTCATATCGTTGTTAAGATTACAAAAAAACAACAAAGTGCATCGTGAGGTTTGTAAATGTTCACCTGGGAATGCAATTCTTACTGACAGAAGGTAAAGGGAACACAATTTTTTTTAGACGGTAACCAAAAAAAAAATTAAATTAAACAGCAGGAAAAAACAAGACGGCGGCCCATAACAACCAAAAAGCATAGAAATAAAAATACAATTAATTCAAACGGTAGCAAAAACACTGATAATGTTTATATTATAACCAAGAAATGATATTTTTAAACGGGAGCCAGAAACATCAAGTATTTTCAGTCGTACAAGAAGACAATAACACTCCCTCAGCTAATGATAATAATAAACCTCTGAACGATGACCAGAAAACTTAACTTTAATTCCTAAGTAAAACAACAATCTAATCTCTAAGTTACTAAATATAAACTTACCAAATATTGTACTAAATTTCCCATCGGCGTATAAGAAAAAAAAACAATATCTTTTTATATAAACAGAATGAAGTCGAGTGTACAATTTGAGTCATCGTTTATCTCACCTGCGGATGCTTACCTGTGTACCTCATTTAATCGTATACAAGCAGATGAACTTCAGGTTAGGTGAGGTGAAGTGAGGTGAGGTGAAGTGAGGTGAGGTGTTTATGTACCAGAGTATGTGCTAAATATAAGTGAGATGGTTAGCATACTTTCCAAATTTGGCACTGAATAAGAAAGTAATATGATGTAGAATGTGGCACCGTGGCACTGAGTAAAAATTATGATCGTAGAATAGGGCACTGACCTGAACTGACACCATGTAGAATGTGGCACTTAAATAGACGTGACACCGTGTAGAACTGTAAATGCACAAAAAAAAAATTGAAAATGTGGCACTGAATAGAATGGGACACTAACTGAATGTGACACTAGACAGAATGTGACACTGGATTGAATGCGACACGGGATTGAATGCGACACAGTACAGGAAGTGACACTAGACAGAATGTGACACTGGATTGAATGCGACACGGGATTGAATGCGACACAGTACAGGAAGTGACACTAGACAGAATGTGACACTGGATTGAATGCGACACTAATTGAATGTGACACAGTACAGAATGACACTACAGAATGCAAAACTAACTGAAAGTGACACAGTACAAATGGTGCCACAAAATAGAATGTACCACTGAATACAGAACTTAACACAATACAGAATGTCTAACTGGCTACAAAAACACCTTCGATATACAGAAGTGAATGAGAAAACTAATGTTGTGGTGAATAATCTGAAGAATGTGACAACTGGAAGAAGATTATTTAACACTGTAAATCAAATGACATGAGCAGTAACTGAGGTGACATGACACCATAACAAACATCAACGCAACACATTAACACCATATATAGCAGGGTGGGCCGATTTAAATAAATGGTTTAAATCAATGGTTTAAACCCCCCATAATTTAAGCCATGCCCTTTTCTCGGTTTAATAAGTTCTTTGTTGGTTTAAGTATTTACAGATTTTTTGGGTATATAGACAAATTATTACCATAAGTAAATGATATGTTCTAAATCAAGTAAAGAGAAAAATTAACAAGCGGTTATGACACATACACATACAGTACACACACACACACGTCTAAATACCAACCCACTTCTACTTTTTTCCCCCTAAGTAATTTTCATGTTGCGTCCCCCGCTTATAAGACAGGATAATATACAGTATATAGTTGCAGCACTTCATAAATCAGGCACCAAGCGCCGTAAGGCTGTAATATAGAGGCGTCTACTGCCAGGCAACCCTCCCTACCGCGTCACTTTACAGCCTCGTTCCACTGACCCTTAAAAAAAACGCCCAAGGAATAACATCAAGGCTCGTCTGTAGTCTTGGGCTCGTTCAAGAGGGAGATTCACAGTGTTCACTCATCCTCCTGGACCTAGACCCTCACACCTTCTCCTTCTCGCCCCTCACACCTCCTCCTTCTCGCCCCTCACACCTCCTCGCCCCTCACACTTCCTCCTCTTCAACCCTCACACCTCCTCCTCTTCAACCCTCACACCTCCTCCTCCTCCTCCTCCTCCTCGTCCCTCACACCTCTACACTCGTCCTTCACACCTCCTCCTCGACCAGAGTTACAATATATGAAACTTCTTTATTTACCATCGATGTGTTGTATTAAGTTATTCTATTTCGTGTTTACGTTCTCTCTCTCTCTCTCTCTCTCTCTCTCTCTCTGCACTACGCCTCGAGACTAAGTTATCAACGTGACACCAACCCCGAGTACAATCATTAATCACACGAATATCGTCTCCACAGTCTAAGTTATATTGCGGCAAAAATCATCGAAATATAAACCAGTTCACCAGGAAGGGAACTTAGTTTATGCTCCGTGGGGGGTGGGGGTAGGTGTAAGGGAGGCAGTGTACCTGTGTATTTAGAGCATGAGCGTACCGAAATTAGATAACATGTGTCCTACTTATGCTCCTAAGACAGGTAGCACTGAGCGTATTCTCCAGTGATCAAGTGTACCGAGGCGACAGGTCATCTCTGGGCGTATGCTCCGCGGGAAGGGGCTTGGTAATTAAAACCGGTGACCTCGGTATGCAGGTGCAGCAGCGTGCCCGGAGCATGGCGTTCGGTCATGCAAGAAGCAACATGCACTGTTTGAGGGATTGAAGTGTAATTAACCAGAGTGATTATGCAAATCCTTTAATTCCTTCTTAACATCTGCAGTACAGTAAGTCTGATCCAGGACTCTCGTCGCTCCTAACCCTAATAACTTTCCCTGGCTGTGAGAAGCGGTACCGTATCTGTCAGTCACACACTCACTCACTCACTCACTCACTCACAAGTTACGACAGAATGAAAGTGATTACAATGTCGATTAAAACTATTTCCAAACTCAGCCGTTAGTAGATGCGTCTTGTCACTCATCCTCAGGGAAGACAAAATCAATAAACATTTAACTCTTTTGAAAATTCGAACACACAGACGTTCATGAACACTTTAGTCTTGTTTCATGCATAAAAACTGCAAAATAGATTTCTATATTTTGGGTAAGTGAATCTTCTGGTAGTTCTTATACCTATATATGTTAAGATAATTGGTAATGCCATATATTAAGAATGCCTTAATTGTCTACTGGTACAAGGACATATGACACTATATTACATCTGATGAATAAGAGAGAGTATCCCCTAGCCATTGATCTAAATATAATGTATGTTCCCCTTGTTATTCATGTATACTCCATCACGACGATAATATTACAACTTCTTTATAAATATATCCATTCATTCTACATCACTACAGATAACAGCTCTGTAGTAACTAGACTCAGAGATTTTATTCCCAAATATAAGTAATGATTTAACTATAAAGTATCAATGTAGTAACTAGGTGTACATATAAATAATTATAATGGTTGCCTCTCGTGTAACGAGGATGGCCGGCCCTAGGGCCACCTAGGCGTGACTTTGTTTAAGGTGTGGAAGCTGTCGCCAACACAACAACCACACCCTAAGTTAACGCGTAGCAAGACCCAGTGACAAGGAATAGCCCAAGAAGACCGGACAACTCGCCAACTGCATTGGCTAACCATTACCCCAGAATACGATCAGCAAATCGATTAACACCCAAATTCTTAATAACTGCTGGGTAGACAGAGGCAAATGGCGTAAATAAACTTGCCCATAGTTTCACCCTGCCCGAGGATCAAACCCGGGTCCGCTCGCTTGCGAGGCGAACATGCTGACCATTACACCACAGGTCAACACCATACCCTCAAACACACTCTCTTCACAACCCTTTATTCTCAAATCCTAATATCACCTCCAATTTAACTTCTAATTAATTAATCTAATAAAACTCTCCTTGGTTTTTTATTTCAGGAATTTATACGACCTAACAAAAATACCAGACAGAAGTAATTAGAGTAGTGAAGATTAACTGAATACAAATGAACACGTGGACTGATGGGACTGGCAATAGTCGACCCCCAAACGCTGTAAAATGGTGTAATGTCCTTAAATAAGGTTTATATAAAAGGTTTATATTCCCTAAACCAGCACATGTGTTATATATTTCATTTCTCCTGGATTCTGTTCGCTCCTTTTGTAAATAATAACACAGTCACTCTTGAACCAATTTACTATAGCTGTTATTCTTCTTAACATCACGTTCATCTACCTACATCATGCTTAGCGTCACGTTCCTCTACCTACATCATGCTTAGCGTCACGTTCCTCTACCTATATCATGCTTAGCGCCACGTTCATCTACCCACATCATGCTCAGCGTCACGTTCCTCTACCTACATCATTTTCAGCATCACATTCCTCTACCCACATCATTCTCAGTATCACATTCCTCTACCTACATCATGCTCAGCGTCACGTTCATCTACCCACATCATTATCAGCGTCACGTTCATCTACCACCATCCTTCTCAGCGTCACGTTCATCTACCTATATCATTCTCAGATTCACGTTCATCTACCTAAATCATTCTCAGCGTCACGTTCATCTACCCATATAATGCTTAGTCACGTTCATCTACCCACATCATTCTCATTGTCATTCTTCTTAGGTCGCCTGTGGGTTCATGGCCGTGTGTAGTAAGAGAGTGAGTAGCGTGTGTTTCTTTACATACTAAACAGCAACAATCGGCAGAGGGCAGAGACTACAGCGCGATAATGTCTGACAGTCGTGTCATTGTCCAGTGTGGCGACGCCGAGGGATCAATCTTCAGGTGCCTGTTGGAGGTGTGATAGCGAGAGTGCTGGTTCTGACGGTGTGATAGCGAGTGTGTTGGTACTGAAGGTGTGATAGCGAGAGTGCTGGTACTGACGGTGTGATAGTGAGTGTGTTGGTACTGACGGTGTGATAGCGAGTGTGTTGGTACTGACGGTGTGATAGCGAGTGCTGGTACTGACTGTGTGATAGCGAGAGTGCTGGTACTGACGGCGTGATAGAGGGAGTGCTGGTATTGACGGTGTGATAGCGAGTGCTGGTACTGACGGTGTGATAGAGTGTGATGCTACTGACGGTGTTAAAGCCATAAACATTCCTCCTTCAGGTACACCAGGTAGAGTTCGATCTTCAGGTGAGACAGGTAGCGTTCGTCCAGCAGGTGTGATTAAGAGAACCCGTTGGTCACAGGTTATAGAGCTGTGTCATGCGTCAGGCGGGAGGCAGTCAGTGATACCGTGCAGTGGCGGATGGACCTGCTCAACACACAGTGACTACAATGGATGATGACGGTAGGGTGGAGAGATGGTGGAGGGTCGGGGGTAGGGGTGAGGAGAAGATGGGGTGAGGGGAAGATGGTGAGGGGTCGGGGGGTGGGGAGGAGATGATGAAGGGGTAAAGAGATGGTGGAGGGTCGGCGGTAGGGGTGGGGAGGAGATGGGTGAGGGAAGATGGTGAGGGGTCGGGGGTGGGGAGGAGATGATGAAGGGGTAAAGAGATGGTGGAGGGTCGGCGGTAGGGGTGGGGAGGAGATGGGGTGAGGGGAAGATGGTGAGGGTCGGGGGTGGGAGGAGATGGTGAAGGGGTAGGGGTGGGGTGATGATCAGCGGTAGGGGTGAGGGGGAGGTTAGGATGATGGGAGATTACCGTGGTGGTGGTAGTAGTGAGTAATGAGGTTGTGAGGAACGGTACAGGTGAGTGGGTGAGTGGCTTGGTATAGAGTGGACAAGGAGGCGAATAACCAGCTAGCAAGGAGTGACCATCAATATAACTGGACACTGAGTGGCTACTGAGTGACTGGGAAAGTGAGTGTCGGGACGGTGATAGTTATAAAAAGCAGTCAGTCATTATACTAGGAACAGTTCTTGTGATAAGCAGGCATGATATGACACACACACGACTGATAACAGACGTCAAAGTGACTTATGACAGAATCTTGACGTGTATATTCTCTCTCTCTCTCTCTCTCTCTCTCTCTCTCTAAATGCCACTTGGGACAAGACTAAGCCCCGACTACCAACTCAGAACACACCAACACATCAAGTATTACGTTCATCTGAGGACCCCTGATTATCCACAATATAAATGGACACTCTTAGAATACAAGAGAGGGCAAGAGGCACGATAACGCCCTCATCTACGTCAGCACACACAGTTGCTCATCCCATTTACTTTGTGATAAATTACGTCACTAAGTGCATGTGTTAGGGAGTTCAGTCTTGCTCTCTTAAGATATATATTTTTGTGGTTAATTTACCTAAGGAGAATCATCCTAGTCGAGTCTATTTGTATGAGGGGGGGGAGGAATGAAGCAATTTGTTTTATGATGATCCCGTTGTGAAATTGAGTTATTATTGAGGTTGTTGTGGTTAATGATGTAGTTGATGGTTGGGTCCGGTGGTAGTTAAGAGGAATAAAGGATTACTCTGGATATGTATAAAAGATGTTCGTATTGCTAGATATTTTTCTCTGATAAAGTCGCCATATTTTACCATCATGTGTCTTAGTTGAGAGAGAGAGAGAGGAGGGAAGTCTCTTTCTCTCCCTCCCTCTCCCTCCCTCTCCCTCATCTTCTGACACATACACACGCAAGAAGAGCTCGAGCACACGCAAGAAGCACTCAAATGCAACCTCTTGATCACCAACACTAAGGAAGTCACTCACTCAATCTCTCACTCACTCACTCACTTACTCACTCACTGCACTGAAAACGTCCATGAATTCCCGGTTGTGACGATAGTGAAGTTTAAGTGCAAATGTATTCTGGTTTAAGGGCGTTTGAGTTGAAGGTTATTGAGCCGTTCTAAAGGTGGTTTGAATCTAAGGGTGATAAAGGGTGATTAAGTTCAAGTTATTTATGGTCCAAGGGAGATCAAGTATAAAGGGTAGTATCAAGGGTAGTTAAGTCCAAGGGTGGTTAAGTCCAAGGGTCCAAGGGTAGTTAAGTCCAAGAGTGGTTAAGTCTAAGAGTGGTTAAGTCTAACGGTGGTTAAGTCCAAGGGGGGTAAATCCAAGGGTGGCTAAGTCCAAGGGTGGTTAAATCCTCGGGTTTGTTAAGTCTAAGGATGGTTAAGTCCAAGGGTGGTTAAATCCTCGGGTTTGTTAAGTCTAATGATGGTTAAGTCCAAGGGTGGTTAAGTCCAAGAGTGGCTAGGTCCAAGGGTGGTTAAGTCTAAGGGTGGTAAAGTTTAAGAGTGGTTAAGTCCATCCTCAAGGGGTTCAGTTATTGTACAAGGGGTTCAATCATTGTACTCAAGGGGTTCAATCACTTTACCCAAGGGATTCAATCATATTCAAGAAGTGTTTAACGAAACAAATGAAGGCATCAGTCACACTATCTCTGCCTCAACAGCGTGACATAACTTACCTCAGCTACTGTCAACACGTGTGGTAGGCAGGGATCACTGTTGCTAAATGTCATCAACAACCAGTCCAGGGGGTGAAAGAGCTGCTCCATTACCAGGTTCTGAAGATGTTAAGAGAGTTACAAGAATTAGAATAAGGATCATGAAGTAAACAATAATTCTTAAATCTTTTTGGTGTCAGTAATGTTTTTGTTTTGGGTAAGATTTAATAACAAGAAGTGAGCAGTGGCTAGGTGGATACGGCACTCGACTCCTGTCCTAAGGGTCACTGGTTCTGAGTCATTCACCTGTAAATGGTTACCTAGCAGTCCAATACGGAACCAAGTCACACTACTGCTGCCACTGTATGTACCGAATAAAGACTGCCAGGCCTAAGGGACCTCCACATTCACTTTCAAGTAGCATGGAAGACTCACTGACTCATAAACTTTCACTGTCAATATGTGAAGCAAGACCAGTGGAGGGGAAAAAAAAGGGCACAGAGCTTCAGGATGGCACGAGGGAGGGAAAACACGAGAGATGAACACAACCAGTCGACCAGGTATAAATGTCACTTGTCCGAGAGAAACACTAAGCTGTATAAACATCACACAACAATACTTCTGAATCCCACAACTCACTGTACTTGTCTCTATAATACAGTACACCTTGGTTAGGTTAGGTTAGGTTAGGTTAGGTTAGGTTAGGTTAGGTTAGGTTAGGTTAGGTTAGGTTAGGTTTATTGACTATACCTTAGATGGATGAAGAGACTTTAAAAGAACATATTGGCGTTTACAGAATACCTCATAAGAACGCCATAATAAACGTATTTAAGTGAACAAATACACTCGAATAAAAAGATGTTATACAAAAATATACTGAACTTGATGTCAATTTATTCCCCTGTTATCAATCTCTTCAATCAGCCTGTGGAGGAATGTGGTCTGTAAAACATGCAATAACATGGTATGATATTATTGATACAGCAAATTATTCAGGTTGTTGGCTGACTGAATCCTTGTGCAATCTCTCTCTTCACTCTTCTTTCATTTTTTCCCTCCATATTGGCCAGTGATACATTCTTTCAATTCATTTTAATATAATATAAATGTGGATAATTTCGCGAGTGTATTAGTTTGGTATTTTCCTTCACCAATCGTCTAAAACTCACACCTTGCTCTCTCTGGGTGGTGTGAGAGGCAGTATACACACTTCACTACAGCTACCAACTTCTCGTTAATTGGGTAAAATAAAAATAAAGTCATGATAATCTTTAATGAGATAAAGACATTACGATTAAATAGCAGCAAGTACTTTATCAGGCTATGATCCTCTCCCAGTGGCCACAAGTTATAGTTTACCATATATAGTCACAGTGAGGAGTGCCCTTTAAATGTACACTGATATATAAAGTCATCTTTCATTATAGCAGAATATATTGGGGGAGGGGGGGTGAGGGGGAAGAGGAGGGGAAGAGGAGGGGAAGGGGAAGGAGTGTCTAATGTTGGTTTAGCAATATTGATAAGAAGAGGCCTGACTCATTCTCCATTTACAATTGTTAACTCAACCTCAATTGTGGTAAACTGGTTATACTTAACGAGTGGATAATCATTTGGTATAGCCGAAAGACAAACACTGAGATTATTGGGGTTTTGCACTTGGTACAGATTTATGCTTATGCAAAAAAAAAAAACCCGCTTTAACATGTGTGGCAGCGGCTGCATCAGTTAGCCTAACCTTTAAAGATGATTATTTACTAACGAAGGTGCCTAATGATCCTGAAGTGAAGCATCAGATACACAAACACTGAAGGAGGAGGAGTAGAAGGAGAAAAACTACAAATTGACAAAGTGGCTAATGCTCGCGGTTATCTTAATAATAAAAGGGCTTGATGTGAGGCCAACAAGGCGTGTGTATTAGAACCAATGCCAACAATAAACTTTCAATAAACAATAAACTAAAATGACTCTTCTCTTATAACTTGCCGTGTCCATAAGACCAGCAGATTGGCTATTAATTTCCAGTTTCGACATTTGGACAAAGAAATATCATGAGTGCTAATTATCCATTGTTCTAGCATTGTTTACAGTGCTTTAGATTTGGTAAATAGTCTCCCGCCGAGTAACTTCCCATTGTTATGATTTTTAGTCTATTATTCTCTCGGCTCTGACACACACACACAGGAGTACAAGCGACCTCAATGCCAGCACCTACAATGGCCGAGGCTTTCATTCCCGTGAAATATTTTCTGAAATTTCACCGAACTAATTTTCTTAATAATGAATAGCACAGCTTTTCTTAATACGTCATTTGCAATTTAAGTTGGCTTGTCATCCTGAGGTACTTTATTATTACCACTGCCCCCGCCCGTGTGTACCTCGACTCGTTCGTTCCCTAAGTGAGAAGAAAAGAACCCGACTTTTGTTTTTATTGCTTTGCCTAGAGGACGCATTAAGCCAATACGTGTGGAGAGATACAACTACCTGATTAATTACTGGATACTCAAAATCCACCTGTACACATCTAGTTACTGATGATGATAGTACAAACTGACAAACTCCTTCCCAAGTGTGAAGGTTTATCATAAGTGTGTGTGTGAGTTAACAGACTTAGAGTAAGGGTAATAAGGGTCTCTATGTTGGAAGCGATTCGTACCTGGCGTGCCCTACTCGCTCTCTATACTGTATATGTTAGTACCTGTATCTCGTCCCCAGGTGAGTATCTCCAGTGCTGTGACCCTTGAACACCTGTGAGTTCATCCACCACTCTTAATGAGGTTCCTGGTCACTGTGTTTATATTTGATGGCCCGAAATCTACCTTGAAGATAGAGTTGTCAACTTGTCTTCCTTTTAAGTATTTAATTGATTCCAACTAACTTTCTATTTAATCGCTAGATGACCTAAACACACACACACACACACACACACACGCACGCACGCACGCACGCACACACACACACGCGCACACACACACACACACACAAAACTTCCATGGTACAAGAGGGAATAATTACTCACGTTAGAAAAGCGATTCATGGGGATGTGTACACATTACCTACTGGTGGTGTGTATACATTACGTACTGATGACGTGTACACATTACCTGCTGCCAGCGTGTACATGACAACTACTGGTGAAATACACAATGTGATAATGGTGTACACGTCGGCTGATAAAGACACACAACAAGAAGAAGGAAGGAGAAGAAAGGAGAAGAAAGAGGAAAAAGAAGAAAGAAGCAGCAAAATGAAGTAAAGAAAGTAGAAACGACGAAAAAATGTACACATGAAACTTTAATACGAATGACAAAAAAAAAAAATGGTTAAGAGAAATAATGCAAGAAAATGTGATAATTTCGAGAAAAAAAAACTGTTACAGAGAAATAAAGTCAGGTAGTGTTAAAGATTGTTAGTTTACGTAATACATGTAGCGTGGAGAAAGAAAATAACTGAGAACTATAAAAAAATGGTAAAGAGAAATTGAAATGGGGCAGATGAAGATATAAAATGATGAAATGAATAAAAAATGGGCGCATGGTGAGAAATAATGAAAAACTGGATAAAGAAATTAGAGAATATGGATAACTGGATATAGGATAGAGCCAATTATGGACCGAAAATAAACCATAACAAAAACAATGGGTAATATTATCATCAAGAAACAGGAAGCAGTGTGTAAAACAAGTATTAGTTGATAAGAAAAAATAACCAGTATCTCGATTCAGACAAGAGGCAGAAAGCGATTGAAAACAAGCAGATGGAGAAGGAGGAGTAAATCGAGTTAATATAATAATAATAATAATAATAATAATAATAATAATAATAATAATAATAATAATAATAATAATAATAATAATAATAATAATAATAATAATAATAATAATAATAATAATAATAATAATAATAGTGGGTGTTTGGAGGATATGAAGAAAACATGGAACTGAATGAGGAGACAAGAACAGTGTGATAAAAAGGGAAGGGGGTAGTAACGGGGGATGTAAGAAGATAGGCAGGCGAAGGACAAAGAAAACGAGCAGCTGAAGACGCAAAGAAAATGGGCAGGTGGGTATGAAAGAAAGAAAACGCTGTGTGTGCCCCCCGAGTGAGGGATGGCGGGCACCTCCACCGCTGTTTATTACCAGCTATTAACTAGTCACGATGCACCAGATAACAAGCTCAAGTTTCCAGTGTGAGCAGACGCCTCCCTGGAGTGCAGCGTATAAGACACATCACCTGTTCCTCTGATGTGCATCCTGTAATTGGATATGTAACTGTACCTCCCTCTATCACGGCTTACCAATGGGTAGATTGTGGCCTCCTTGGCTTAGCTTTGTTACGGGCTGGAAGGGATATTTTTCGTCGTGTTCGCCAAAATATCGATCAGTGAGAGGCGAATGATGATGTTTTAAAGGACAGGTTGTAAACAATTGGCGGTGTTTGCCTAAATGCATCACCGACACGCCTCTTATCGGCCTTACCCATCGCTCATACATCCACTCCTATAAAATTATCACAGCATAAACATTTATTCGTATAATTTACTGTTGCTTTTATCTCTCTATTCCCCCCCTGAGTTATCATCACATAAAACTACTTCACCATTACGTGTTCGCTCGCTCATTAAACTTATCGCCTCTTATACATTACAACCTCAGACACCAGTGTTGATCTTTGAGTTACCCGGTGTTGGTCTGGTCTGTTACATTCCGACGTCGCCTTTCATCTCTTGCTCTCACTCTCAGATAGAAACTAAACCATTTACCTGTCCGGGTACGAAGCTTCGTTTGTCCGGGTACAGAGCTTCGTTTGTCCGGGTACAGAGCTTCGTTTGTCGGGTACAGAGCTTCGTTTGTCCGGATAGGACGCTAAGTTTGTCCTGATATGAAGCTCTGTTTTGTCCGGATAGGATATAAGTTTGTCCGGATCTGATGCTAGTTTTTCGGAAATGAAGTTATGAGTATCCGGATATGAACTTTATTTGTCCGGGTAACCACGGATAACCGAATTTTGTGCAAGGTGTGACAGGGGTACATGTTTGGTAATAATCAAGATCTGAGGCTAAAATTTTTAAGAACATGAGACAAGTGTTTATCCGGGGTCATCTAAATATGATGTTGCGTGTCTGAACATGATGCTCAACTTATCTATACATATTACGTGGCGTTTGTTGAGACAAGATAACAAACGGAGATGGACGTTTTCATTCGGTACATAAATTTATTCCTTTTTTTCTTCATCTACGTTTTCTTCCTCTTTGTTATCTCCTTAAGAACACAGCTGATACTTCTATAATGTTAATCGGTTTTTTTCTTCGTTCGATTAAAGGATCAATCAACTTTCTGACTTTTGCATTTTTATGATGGTTTTATCCGTGTTACTTTGCAGTGTGATTGAGTGAACATCTGGACGGGACGGGGCAGGATGAGAAGGGGCAGGATGGGAAGGAACGGGATGGGAAGGGACGGAACGGGGCGGGGCGGGGCGGGGCGGGGCGGGGCGGGGCGGGGCGGGGCGGGGCGGGGCGGGACGGGAATACTCTTCCACAAAACTAAAACAGTAACCACCGTATACAAAGTGTTTTATCTCTTAAGTTTATTCACAATAACTGTACTTTCACCCTATATACAGGTCGTCTACAGGAGAATACAATGTATACTTCATCATCTAACGGATAGTCTAATTGACGAATCCCAGTAGAGGGAATTATAATACTTCTGTTCATTAGGTCAAATCTCATAAGACTCCTCATGTTGGCTGCATCATTTTTTTTCCTGATTTTCCCTTTTATTTCTTCATATTCTGATTAGGATGGAGACCGTAATGAAGAGGGATGGAGACTGTAATGAAGAGGGATGGAGACCGTAATGAAGAGGGATGGAGACTGTAATGAAGAGGGATGGAGACTGTAATGAAGAGGGATGGAGACTGTAATGAAGAGGGATGGAGACTGTAATGAAGAGGGATGGAAACCATACTGAAGAGGGATGGAGACTGTAATGAAGAAGGATGGAGACTAGTGAAGAGGATTGGAGACCGTAATGAAGAGGGATGGAGACTGTAATGAATGGAGGTGGAGACTGTAATGAAGAGGGATGGAGACTGTAATGAAGAGGGATGGAGACTGTAATGAGGGATGGAAACCATACTGAAGAGGGATGGAGACTGTAATGAAGAAGGATGGAGACTAGTGAAGAGGATTGGAGACCGTAATGAAGAGGGATGGAGACCGTACTGAAGAGGGATGGAGACTGTAATGAAAGAGGGATGGAGATGTATGAAGAGGGATGGAGACCGTAATGAAGAGGGATGGAGACCGTACTGAAGAGGGATGGAGACTGTAATGAAGAGGGATGGAGACTGTAATGAAGAAGGATGGAGACTAGTGAAGAGGATTGGAGACCGTAATGAAGAGGGATGGAGACCGTACTGAAGAGGGATGGAGACTAATGAAGAGGTTGGAGACCGTAATGAAGAGGGATGGAGACCGTAATGAAGAGGGATGGAAACCGCACTGAAGAGGGATGGATGGAGATCGTATTGAAGAGGGATGGAGACCGCAAAGAAGAGGGATTCGAGACCGTAGTGAAGAGGGATGGAGACCGTAGTGAAGAGGGATGGAGACCGTACTGAAGAGGGATGGAGACCGAATCTGAAGAGGGATGGAGACCGAACTGAAGAGGGATGGAGACTAGTGAAGAGGGATGGAGGCCGTAGTGAAGAGGGATGGAGACCGTAGCGAAGAGGGATGAAGACCGTACTGAAGAGGGATGGAGACCGTACTGAAGAGGGTGGGAGTCGACCATGAAATACACTCAGGGAAACAAAAGGCGGGTAGTGAGACTGGCCTTGAATACCAACGAGTTACACAGAGGGAAGAGTAATATTCTTTGGGTGTGTTTACCGTACTCACCAAGTGTCCGTCTCGAGTATTGACCAAGAAGGGACGGGGGGAGGGTTATATTTTACACTTACACGGTCTTTAAACATAACTTGCAGGAAACATAACTTACAGATCTTTAAACATAACTTACAGGAAACATATCTTACAGATCTTTAAACATAACTTACAGGAAACATAACTTACAGGAAACATATCTTACAGATCTTTAAACATAACTTACAGGAAACATAACTTACAGATCATTATTCATAACTTACAGGAAACATAACTTACAGATCTTTAATCATAACTTACAGGAAATATAACTTACAGATCTTTAAACATAACTTACAGGAAATTTAACTTACAGATCTTTAATCATAACTTACAGGAAACATAACTTACAGATCTTTAATCATAACTTACAGGAAACATAACTTACAGATCTTTAAACATAACTTACAGGAAACATAACTTACAGATCTTTAAACTTGACATACAGGAAACATAACTTACAGATCTTTAAACATAACTTACAGGAAACATAACTTACAGATCTTTAAACATAACTTACAGGAAACATAATTTACAGGAAACATAGCTTACAGATCTTTAAACATAACTTACAGGAAACATAACTTACAGATCTTTAAACATAACTTACAGGAAACATAACTTACAGATCTTTAAACATAACTTACAGGAAACATAACTATTAGATCTTTAAACTTAACTTATAGGTCTTTTAACATAGCTTGCAGGTCTTTAATCTAATCATAACTCACAGGACTTTAAAAACAACTTACGGGTCCTTAAACATAATTTTCTAACACGAGTTGAACTAAATATATATTCCTTTACATCCTGTTTTCACTATATAACACAAACTATACTGACTCAAGGGAAGATAAACTGTAACTCTCATTAAAAAAAAAAACTCTCTACATTTCACTTGTAACTGTAGCTGTGGTGTTGTTGTAATGATAAATGAAATGATATGAAATAATGACGAGAATATTAAGTGCTTAGTAGTGACGTTATCTCCGTAAACGAAGATTTAAAGTGTGTGTGTCTGAAGGTGTGTTGTGTTGTGAGTATACTGGAGCAAGAGTGTCAAATAACTAATGGGTACTAGAGAGAGAGAGAGAGAGAGAGAGAGAGAGAGAGAGTGTTGTGTGTGTGTGTGTGTGTGTGTGTGTGTGTGTGTGTGTGTGTGTGTGTGTGTGTGTGTGTGTGTGTGTGTGTGTGTGTGTGTGTGTGTGTGTGTGCGCTAGAGATAGGGAATATTCCAGTTCAAAAACACTGATATTGTTTGGTAAGAATACAATAGTTAATGAGATTGTTAAGGAGAATATGGGTGAGTGGGATGGCCAGTCAGGAGATGAGTGGGGTGGCCAGTCGGGTGAGTGGGGTGGCCAGTCGGTTTGAGTAGGGTGGCCAGTCGGGTGAGTGGGATGGCCAGTCGGGTGAGTGGGGTGGCAAGATAGGCGATAAAAGAGAGAATACAACAAGGTAAGAGAAAACCGCGAAGACGAACGACGTAGTTGAAGAGGAGGAGGAGGAGGAGGAGGAGGAGGAAGAGGAGGAGGAGGAGACAGAGGAGGAGCAGGAGGAGGAGGAGGAGGAGGAGGAGGACAACGAAGGAGTAACGTCACAGTGGATGTTGGAGAAAAAGAAATCAACAAGAATAAGAACGTGTGGATGAACAGATAAAATAAATAAAAATAAGGAGAGAATATTAATCAAGGTTAAACAGATGGCGGCTTCGTACATGACTTGGAATTAAACTACATAAAAAAAAAACACAGTTCAGACTAATAGGTTATGTGGAGATTGTTGGGTGTCGCAGTCACCTTACGACCACAAAAAACAACACACACACACACACACACACACACCCACACACACACACCCACACACACACACACACACACACCTCTCTCCCTCCCTCCCTCTGGAACATCATCTAAATAACCCACAGTTTTACCATTAAAAATTCCCTCCCTCTTTGATGTACACCCTATTACGAACGATTAACTTGAGCTGATAAAGGGCAATAACAAAGGGAGATGTTTATCAATTATTAATGTCTTATTGACTGCCCTAAGCTGGGTGATAATTTACGAAAGTTATTTTACGCTCCAGATAAAACCAAAGGTGGACGAGAAGAGCCAGAATTTATGAAAGGTTTTGGGATGTAAATTCAGAAGTTTCTACCGGTTGATGTACACAGGATGACCTACAGTACTACGCTTGGGTTAACTTAATGTTGATGGTGTTTATAGTGAGAGGGGAGACGCCACACCAACACCTCGTAGTGTAGTGTGTCCCCCATCCCCCCTCCCACCTCTACCTGACCCTGTTCACACCTGCACTGCTACTCCCCCACACCTCACCCCACCTCACCTCACTTCATACCCTGTTCACACCTGCGCTGTTCCTCACCTCCCCTCTTGTCATAATTATCCTACAGTACCTAACACCTGGGGCCGGATACCCAAAAACATTTATGGGACTGTATGTCTTTGTGTACCCCGTAACTGGACTTACAGTCTCAGATCGGTATACTCAAAACTCAGATGGTATACTCAAAACAAATATTTGACATCGAACTCCGTAAGTTAACTCATAATCTAGCGCATAACTTACACCAGCTCCTGAGGTGCTGTAACACTCTCAACCAGGATGTAGTAATCGCTAATTCCCGATTGTATAAAACATAATAATTAATATATGTTGTAATAATGCTTGTTAGATTTGTTTTATCATAGAATAATGAAGAAAATGTTTTGTACATCAACATACTGAAATATAATATTTCACTTTGTCTTTTTCGTAAAATTTTTGTTGCGATAATAAGAGGCTTGAGTGTTCGTATTTGTCGCAGTTTGGAAGAGACGCATCTTTTGTCGTCTTACTAATTATAAAGTATTTTGTACCAAAACAGAAGGTTTGTATTGTTCACACTTAGGGTAAAAATATGTTTTATGACTGAGTTGCAGATAGAACTTATTAATGTTGTATAGCCGTAAATACCCCTCAGTAATAAAAGCCAAATATGAGGTCAAGTGAACATTCCTGGCTAGACTTCGCCTGTTTTTCTAATATGCAACCAATAGCCTTGCCCTATTTTCTTATGTATATGGCTTATGATAACATGAAAGCTCTAAATGTTAGCCAAAATTAAATGATAATAGGCGTAAAATATGGATTGCAATTAACTTGATTAATAGGGGCATATAAAACTGCTTTTTCAGTCTAAGGCAAATAAATGTTTAAACGTGGGGCCTACTTAATTTAGTTAGAACATGAGGAATATTTAAATAAGAAATTATACCAATAGGTTATAGGTTAGATTTGATTTGGTTTGGTTATGTTATGTTATGTTATGGTATGTTAAGTTAGGTTAGAGAATGTGTACATGGTTTTTTTTGGTGAGTGTCAGGCTGTCAGTGAGACACTTTGTCTAGCAGCTTCCTTAGGCCTAGTTCCAGACTTTCCATGAACAGTATCATAGGGTAGAGTATTAATTTAAGAAAATTTACGGCTAATCGGATATATTTTCAGGTTTGAAATTGTTGTTTTTTGTATGAACTTGAAGACAATTCAGACCAAATGACCCAAACATTGAAAGGAAAACACCAGGGTCTAGGCTAAATGAGTAATTTAAGAGAAGTGATTTGTCATTTAGATTAGGCAAGGCTATGCTATCATTAACCAATTTATTTGAATTTGCCCAAAATAAGGCTATCTTATTATAGCTTATGTGTCTTGTCACAGGCCAACATTAGGCCCGTGGTTATTTACCCAAATTCTATTATGGGTAAAACACCAAATACTGTGAGATCTCTGTTAGCCGGAACATTTGGTGAAGAGCACTTCCTGAATGAGAGTTTTCCCGTTAACGAGACGATTATCTCAAATCAAGAAAATATCCCTCGTCCCCCGAATGTTTATGGTAATGGAAAAATGTTCTCGGTAGTTCCTGAAATTGCCCATTACATCATCTCTCGAACCCAGAAATATATCCCCCATCTCCGGAATTTTCTCGGTTATCTGGGAACCTTTTCTCATAATTTTCAGGAAAATGTGCCCCTTTGAAAGTCATTTCCTAAGCCATAAGTTTACTGCAAAATCATGCTTTGGGAATTAATTACGGCTTTCAAAAAGTTCCGGGTTTCAGGGATTCCGGCTAACGGAGATATTACTAACTAAGAAAATGAACACAGGTCAAAAGACTCTACGGCTCCTGAGAATGCTGCTGTTCCTACCAGACAGCAGTTTCAAATGCGAGTATGTGACAGACAAGAGGCAAGAGGATGTCTTTTAAATGCTCTTAACACTCTTATTTACTTTCATACTGAACAATTTTATTCATTTTTAAATGAGTACAGAGATTTTAACACGCTGTGCATTTTTAAGTATTTTAACCCTAATGCCAGGCAAAACCTTAAGGCCGTAATTTTTCTCAGGCATAACCCTTCTATTCTAGGCCTATTTTTTATTGTAGTATACAGAGGTAATGCTAATAAAGCATACATTGAATTAACTTTTATTTTCAATATACTGTACATAATAAAATAAACTTCTTTATAGAAAATACAGAAAATAAATGGCTTTCTTTTACCTTCATAAGATAAACAGTTTATATAGGAAAATAAAGTATGTATATATCCTTGAGCAAATTTATATAGGTGAATTTGCACCATTATTTCTGTTTCAACCTACTTGAATCATACATTAAAAAATTACAAACAAATCAATAAAACAGGTTGAGCTGGAAATTAACTACGTATTACAAAATAAAGGAACCTTTAAAAAATAAAAATAAGTACATGAGTCTGTTTTCAAAGCTATACATTTGATTGTAGTATGAACTTTTACCCAAAACCTGGGTAAACATTATCCTAGTAGCACTGCAACACATGTTATTAGTTAACAAGTGTGTATATCCTCAGTCAGCAAGATGGTTAGAGAATCCTCTTTCTCTTGAACGGTCCTAAACATAGATTCCTCGCTGGAATGAATAGCCGTAAACCTAGGTCCTGGGGGTCCTGGGGTTTGTTCTCTTTCTTCTCCTGGAAAGAAATGTATTTAATAGCCCGATCAAAAGTCCGTATACTAGGCACAAATCAAAACACATAAACATACAAGTTCCATCAATATTACAGATCGATTCTTAACTATAACATACCGCCACTCAGTCCGTCCCACACCCCACCATCTGTCCAAACCATAAATCAAACAAACATACCGCCGAGCATTAGTGAAAATGGTACCAAAAGTATTTTTGGAAATAAAAACAAGGGCAGAAAAGAACAAAATATATCAGAGGGTTGGAAAAGTATGTTGAGTGAGTTACCATCAATAAGTTCTTCACTTTCCAAAATCGCTGGAATCCCATGTATAAAGGCTGGATCTAAGAGTTGAAGAACTGCTTCATCAATTGCAGTGCACGTACAGGGTATTTTCAATTTGGGGGCCACCTCCTTCAAGAGAAAAATAAACATCAACAATAAAAACTTTCTTACTGTGAGCTGTCGTTACATACACTGTACACAACTATGTTATATGTACACTACTGTGTTAGAAAGGAATCTATTGAAATAGTTCCAAACATTATAACCTAACCTATCATTGTAGCTGTAGCCCCCAAATTCTCCTTTATCTATGTCAAAAGTTAAATAGATTTACTGTAACAAACAATAAATGGTAAAATACGTCAAAAATAATAATAGCAGCCAGAATTTTTCAACCTGTATTAGTTGTAAACTCATAAGATAGAACATCCTTGCCTATAAGCCTAAAAAAGTAAGATTTGCATATTAATGTTGACCAAATATGAATTTAAATCATTTGATGACTCAAAATTAACGACATAAAAAAAAGATGAGGAATTCTATGGTAAGCCACATATTATGACCTTCATTACCGTAAAAAATAACGTATAAGTAATTACTAATATGTTGTTTATAACAGTAACCAAACCTACCTAACCTAACTTCATTACGGCCACCCTGGACCACCCAGAAGAATATTAAATATCTCTGTTCCATGTCATTTACGACACAATGATTAGTGTCTTGAAAGTGTCTCAACTATATGATAGGTTTATTAAGAAAATCCAAAAACTGTGGGGCAATTATTAGCAGTAATACCGACAAGCCTTTGGGTTCATTTATCGGCGGTACAGTTTTTACTATTTATTCACACGGCAAACTTCGAAGAACGATGTTTCTTTTAATGAATGTGCTCATATAAGGAAAATATGTGTATCAATTCACGATGAAGAGCCACCATACACTACTTCCTTGAGTTTACAACTACCCCAAATCGTAGCAAGCCTCAGAAAAAAAGAGTTAAGTTTGTTTCAGAGTGGCAATCAATATCCTAGGCTAACAATATTATGACTTACCTGTTCCACCAGTATATTTATTATCTTACTTTTACTTTTTACTTTTATCCTCTTCGCCACTGATCGGCTCGCTAGCCGCCCGGGCGATCGGTCACGTCTCTGTCAAGCACTGTTGTTCTGTTTTTTCTTAACGCTTACAGGTAAATCAGAAAACTTCCGCCTGACCTCTCAACAACATTGTTGGGTATGAGCCACAACATTCACTGCCTTTACTACTTCTTACCTGGCATGATTCTTATATTTGATTGTACATCTCGAGTCCAATTTCCCTAAAATTATTTTCTTTCTCTTGGCGACTTCACACACCATGGCGCATACTTCAGTCTCACTGAAATTTGGTCGTTTCTTCAGGTGGTTGTCCTTCCATCTTTTGTTTACAAACTAATATCACGTGCGTCGCTCTCAGCTGATTTTTCCTTCTCTTGTGATTGGTTGATGATTTTGTTAACTGAGCGCTGATTGACCAACTAACTCCTGCACTGTCATCTACCTTCGGACAAGAGAACTGAATTTACAGGGTAAACACTAGAGTTATGATAACTTACGGACTGATTACGGAACTGTAATTAAATTTTGAGTATGCTAAATTTACGGGACTGTGAGGAATCTGCAATATATGGTACTGTATCTCGCTAATATACGTAACTTATGAGGTGTTTTGAGTATCCGGCCCAAGGAGGTTAAGTCATTGCACTCAAGGGATTAACTCGTGATAAGGGGATTACGTCATTGTACTCAAGGGATTAACTCATGATAAGGGGATTACGTCATTGTACTCAAGGGATTAACTCATGATAAGGGGATTACTTCATTGTACTCAAGGGATTAACTCATAATAAGGGGATTACGTAATTGTACTCAGGGGATTAAATCACGATAAGGGGTTAAATCGTCGTACTCAAGGTGTTAACTCATAATAAGGAGGTTAAGTCGTTGTACTTAAGGTGTTAACTCATAAAAAATGGGTTAACTTGTCATACTCAAGATAATTAACGAAGTTGAGGTGAAGCAGAAATAATTACGACAAGTATCACACTAATTATTATTTCCTCCACACACTTATAATTTAATGGAAGATACAAGTTAATGGGAGCAATTAGCATAATACAGTAATTAACAACAATAATAATTACGTAAACAAAAAGCAAAAAAAAAATATACTACTACAATTAACAAAAATAATTATGTTAGTAAAGAAATACATTGTTACGTAAATAATGAGCAATTAAATGAAAAAATAAAACAAAGATTAATTAACATTTAAATTTATAAGGAAGTAAATATTAATATGAATGAAATTAAAAAAAAATTATGTTTGTACGAAATTATAACTATTAAAGACATACAAGTTTATACAAAATTAATTAGTTCTTACAAAAACAATGATAAATTCATCTCATAGTTTACACACACACACACACACACACACTATGTGCACTTAAACAATGCTAACTATTATCATTTAAATACTGGGAGAAACTCATCCTGAAAATTGCAGAGTGTATACAAGGAGGGAGGAGGAGGACGGGCAGGAGGAGGAAGAAGAGGGGCAGGAGGAGGAGGAGGAGGAGGAGGAGGGAGGCAGGAGTGGGGATAGCAGGAGGAGGAGGAGGAGGGAGGAGGAGGAGGAGGAGGGAGGCAGAGGAGATGCAGGAGGAGGAGGAGGAGGAGGAGGTAGGAGTGGGGATAGGAGGGGGGAGGATGGGGAGGAGGTAGGAGTAGGTAGTGGGAGAAGGAGGAGAGTGGGAGTAGGAGAGAGATAAGTGAGGGGGAGTAGTGAGGGATAGAGGGAGGAGAGAAGGAGGGAGTGGGATAGGGTAGGAGTGGAGGAGGAGGGAGGAGTAGGGAGGTGAGAGGAGGAGGTAGGATAGGGAGCAGGAGGAGGAGGAGAGGAGGAGGTAGGAGTAGGGATAGCAGCAGGAGGAGGAGGAGGAGGAGTCCACGTATACACACTGCGGCAGGAGAGAGACGCCGTTAGGGTATACACGGGGCCGCCGACAATGTATGACGTGTAATATAAACTCCCAACTTGTATTTTTTCTCCCGCCACTACAGCGACTCCCGTGAGCAATTAATTAGACGAGCGTGTGGTGAGGGCGCGGCCAGTCATGGTGTATAAACTAAGCTTCTCTCCTGGCTTCCCTCGGTGATTTTTACGAACTGCTTCTCTTGCTTTTATAAATACACGTCTTTCATGAGGTCTTGGATTACAATCACCTTGTCATCTTTCACCACCAAGGCTTCAACAGCTAGGCACAAAATTGTAAAGTTTTCTGAAGTACCAATTTCAGTGAGAACCCTAAAGTCAAAAAAATCTGTTCTGATGCTGAAGTCTTCTACTTATCACTCCTGATATTGGTAGAATCCAACAACAACAATAACAACAACAGCAGCATCAACAACAATAACAACAGTAACAACAACAGATAACTGAATAATGATAAACAAAAAGTGTAGTTTGACAATAAAAGACAAAAACACGTGACAAGATCTTAACACCATCCTTACTCTCTTTCCACAACACATCGATGACAAGTTCTGGCGTACGAATGTTTGTCTGGCGGTTCATCATGAGAAAAATGCATGTTCGTAAAATACATGAAATTCCGGTAAGGCATTCCGCTGTCATTGAGGTTGAGTGAAACACGAGTCGCCCTCAAGCATTAGCGCTATATTGGGAGAAGATAATGTGTTACTCAGCAGGCGCTTGGGTTCCCGAAGGTCTTAATTTAGTCAATGGTCGCGTAGTTTAAGCCGAATATGGGTGGATGAACAGCCACCTGAATGTTAGTGCATTTTGCTCCCTCCATAATGTTTACATCTAGCCACTGATAAAAGTACACTAGAAGACAATGTATTTTGCTCCCTCGGTAATGCTTACATCAAGCTACTGATGAACGTCCACAAGAAGAATGTGGTTGGCACTGTATATGACGGCTTCAATTCCTCATCTGTAAAGTTAGATGCTCATTCAAAGCTGGGTCGAGTGGAGCCTTACTACAGACTCCAGCCTTACTACAGACTCCAGCCTTACTACAGACTCCAGCCTTACTACAGGCTAAATTGACTTTTAATCATAATATTCATACAAGAAATTTCAGGCTATAGGCCTTTCAAGTAATAATAATAATAATAATAATAATAATAATAATAATATTAATAATAATAATAATAATAATAATAATAATAATAATAATAATAATAATAATAATAATAATAATAATAATAATAATAATAATAATAATAATAATAACAATAATAACAATAATAATAATAATAATAATATTAATCGAATAAAAACTAATAATTAATTCTAAATCAGAGTTATAGAAGCGACCCTTCCTGTACCAGCTTCTCGGACGCACCATAAACAGAGACGTTGCTGAGGACTGTACAGGCGTGTAGACCGAGCACCAGCGCCCTACTGTACTGTACACCCGCATTGTTGACCCGCCAGTGAGAGGCTTTTGTTGTGGGGTTGAAGCTCATTTAGCACGGAGCATTTGAGTCGCTACTTAAAACTACTTTGAGGCAATACTCTCTCTCTCTCTCTCTCTCTCTCTCTCTCTCTCTCTCTCTCTCTCTCTCTCTCGGCCGTAACCTCAGTTCATGATGGCCAACACGTTTCATGGCATTGTTTATACAGTAGAAAGTTTGACTGGTTTAATTATTTGCTTTCTTCGCTTCAACCACATGAATTAAGTTCCAGGTCACCAGTACACTTTCTTAATGTAGTTTAGTTGAGGTTTCACTTGGCAATACAGCTTTACGGAGCCTATTATTACCTGAAGATTCTATAGATACCATTAATCTTTTTCATCAACCACTGCCTCTTCTTTTTTTCTTTTTTTCTTGCAAGGGAAAAGCGACAGAAATCTCAAATTGGATGAAAACAACAACAGAACAATAACAAAACAAATAACAGTAGCAACAACAACAAACACAACAATAACAAAACAAATAACAGTAACAACAACAAATACAACAATAACAAAACCAATAACAGTAACAGCAACAACAAATAGAACAATAACAAAAACAACAACAGTAAACAACAACACAACAATAACAAAACAAACAACACTAACATAATCAAACAACAACAACCAAGTCTCATGACCATTTATATCATCAAGTTTAAAATGCACAACAACAATACAATTTATCCAAACTTTCTAATGAACGTTGACGAAGAATTTACACATTATAACCCAGAACATAACACCTGAATTGTTCAAAAGGTACAGGTATAGGAGAGATAACTTCTACTGGCAGGGAGGAGACGACAGAAAGAAGTCTTATCCCCTTTAATTAAATACCATAAGTCTTAATCATCCATGTGTGCTAAGTCTTAATCACCTGCGTGTGCTTAATTGTGTTGTATACTGCCACCTGAGCTACCACAATAAAATACCGAGTGTCCACCACTTTAATGGGGTATCCGTGTGTTGTTTCTGGTATGCGATGATCTTAATTCATGTTGTTGTTGCTGGTGGTGGAGGTGGAGAGAGGAAAGGTCAATGTCTTCCGGTTTTGATTTGATGTTTTGGTATAGTCAGCCATAAAGTAATGTCTCTTATTCCCGTTTTCTTTTTAGGGGTTAAATGTTCTTTTTTCAGTATTGGATTTATCAGTCATCTGTATATTTGTATTGGTGTCCTCGCATCGTGGTTAAGATTTAGGTTAGGTTAGGCATACAGTCCATCTCTATCTTGGCTCACCTTCTCCCACCTACCCGGGATGGTTTGTCACGAGAGGCTGATTTATGTAATAACTTTATGAGAGGAAATTAATGTTGGATACAAGTGATACCAAGTCGTCAAATACTGTCACAAATAAGCTTGCCAGATACGACAATGGTCAGAGTAACGAGCCTTTACAGTCACAATCCTAACCTAACCTAACCTGATCTGACCTAATCTAACCTGACATAACCTGACCTAACCTAATCTAACCTGACTTAACCTGACCTAACCTAATCTAACCTGACTTAACCTAACCTAACCAAAGGGGATTTGAGCACACTAGAATTTGTTGACAATAAATATCTTGTAAAACTATCTCTTCAGTGGAGAACCAGACGACCGAAGGAGCCTGAAGAATATATAGAGACTGTTGATAACCAGAGTGACTCCCAACACAAGACTACAATCCTCAAGAACTAGAAGAGAGAACTGGAACAATGTACAGGTAAATATTAGATTCTAAGAGACAATACACCTTGGCAAGTAACTCAAATTGCGTTGTCTTCCATAAAGTATTAAATGAGACTCAGATGGAAATGAAGAGGTTCACTAATAAACAGCAGAGTCGACTTACATGGATCTAAAGAACTTGTAATAGCATTTGGCGCATCTAAGTTAAAATCCTGGGAATAAAGGTCTCATTTAATGGTGGTCGTTATGAAACTCTGAGTGAGTGAGTGAGTGAGTGAGTGCCTGTGCGTGTGTGTGAGAGTGAGTGAATGAGACAGAGAGTGAACAAAGGGGGCAGGGTGCGTGTGCCTAGGTTGGTGCATATAATTTGTGTGACGTTCAAGAATCCAAACTAGAAGTTATGAAGGCATAGCTCAAAAGCCTTGCAGAGGTAAGAGCCTTCGACCGACCTTGACCAAACACACTTAAGTTTCCACCATGACCCGAGAAAACTTAACTCAGAGACTGAGTACAACAATTGCTTCGGAGATTGGTGTTAGGTTAGGTTAGTTAGGTTAGGTTAAAGACCAGGTGATCACGACCATCAGCCTTTACTGTGGTAACTTGGACGCTCTAGACTCCATAAACGGCATGGTATCCGATTCATCTGCCTCAACCGGAGTATTGCTATCACACACACACACACACACACACACACACACACACACACACACACACACACACTGACTTCACAAGCCTCTAATGATCTAATGGGACTTATCTCTGAATAAATCTTAGGCCTAAATTTATATCAAACATTAAAATCTAATAAATTTCAGAGGTAAAAAGGGGTAATTAAAATGCCTAATGATATAGTTGTATCTCATAACAATTAAGTCTTTGTTGCTAATTACTAATCTGATGCTCCAATTAAGAGGCTGGCGACGTCTCTATTAAGATGAGGCTATTTGTCCCGTAGCCACTGTGCCAGCTCGGGTTTATGAGTTCTAATTACCCTAAAACCACAGGTACAAGTTGGTTAATTAAACACTGGGACGTTGAGTACAAAAAAGTAAAAAAAAAAAGAAAAAAATTCATCCATTTAAATTTTACTCAAACGATGTCTAATATTAACCTAACCTAACCTGATCTAACACACAGGTCGTCACACGTGTAAGTCACTCTCACATATTTTTTTTATGTTAATGTTAAATTCATCACCTGTTATAACAAGGTTAATTATTTCTACTGACGAAGTGATTTTAAGATGATGCACCTTACCCCGCCTGGGCCTCCTGGTGGTCGGGACTGGTTGACAAGAGGTAATGTAAGTAAGTAAGTAAGTCTCTCTCTCTCTAAGACCAGAATAGATAAATAAATTAATACCAATAGACAAGAAAACACAAGCAAAAGTGCCCCCCCCCCCACCACCAAGTTAATCCTCTATAAACTAACATTATCATATAAGAAAGTCATGCTTGGTTAATCTACTGTATATACGTAAAAAACAGGAGTACTTTCCGTGGGGGGAGAACAGGAGTACTTTCCGTGGGCTGGGGAGAACAGGAGCATTCTCTCATGGAGGGGAGGAGAGCAGGAGTACTTCTCTCCATGGGGGAGAGGGGGTGAATTAGGTGTCAGACAAGGTGTTGAGAGGTGCCAGTGGATAAGATGTACGTAAGTAATAATAACATACTAAGCGGTGTGTTGTTCTTGTACAGCAGCGGAATACCAGCCGGCGAGTGCTTCTACGGGTCGTGGATGTGTGCGCTACTGAGGGATGTTTTGTCTACAGTCTACATGATTCAAATAAAGAGAGATACTACACAGGAGAATATTTATGTAGACAAGAAAAGTGAATTGAGTTTTTTTTTTTTTTGCTGTAAAGTTTTCTTGTGGACGGAATATGTATGAGGATAGGTTACTGTCGCTTTGATGATACTATAAGACATGTACCGGTGTAGTGCGTCAACAGTGAAGTGCGTCATCAGCATAGTGCGTCATCAGATTAGTGCGTCATCAGCTTAGTGCGTCATCAGCTTAGTGCGTCATCAGCTTAGTGCGTCATCAGTATAATGCATCAGCCGTGTAGTGCATCACCGCATAGTACTGTACGTCATCAGCATAGTGCGTCAATCATGTAGTGCGTCACCAGCAAAATACGTCATCAGCATAGTGCGTCAGCCGTGTAGTACGTCACCAGCATAGTGCGTCATAACAACCACAGACAGAGGTTAATACGTAGTTGGCAAAGATTATAAACACGAGGACGCGTCAAGGCTATTTCGACTATTAACAGCATAGGCAAAAAAGTCTAAGTGCATCCTAAGAAAAAAGAAAGTCCGATATAAACAGCATAGGCAAGAGAGTCTCAGTACATCCGAGGAAAAAAAATCAAATATAAAAATTCCTCAGCGTCTCTCTGATGCTGGACACAAACATTCATGCATCAGTGCGTCTCTAACCGATAACAGCAACATTCACCCCACACTGAGTCTCTAGGTGCTATCATTCACCACACACTGCGTCTCTAGGTGCTATCATTCACCACACACTGAGTCTCTAGGTGCTATCATTCACCACACACTGTGTCTCTAGGTGCTATCATTCACCACACACTGCGTCTCTAGGTGCTATCATTCACCCCACACTGAGTCTCTAGGTGCTATCATTCACCACACACTGAGTCTCTAGGTGCTATCATTCACCACACACTGCGTCTCTAGGTGCTATCATTCACCACACACTGTGTCTCTAGGTGCTATCATTTACCACACACAGTCTCTAGGTGCTATCATTCACCCCACACTGAGTCTCTAGGTGCTATCATTCACCACACACTGCGTCTCTAGGTGCTATCATTCACCACACACTGCGTCTCTAGGTGCTATCATTCACCACACACTGAGTCTCTAGGTGCTATCATTCACCACACACTGCGTCTCTAGGTGTTATCATTCACCACACACTGCGTTTCTAGGTGTTATCATTCACCACACACTGCGTTTCTAGGTGTTATCATTCACCACACACTGCGTCTCTAGGTGCTGTCATTCACCACACCACTTTGGTCTCTAGGTGCTATCATTCACCACACACAGTCTCTAGGTGCTATCATTCACCACACACAGTCTCTAGGTGCTATCATTCACCACACACAGTCTCTAGGTGTTATCATTCACCACACACTGCGTCTCTAGGTGCTATCATTCACCACACACTGCGTCTCTAGGTGTTATCATTCACCACACACTGCGTCGCATGGTGCTATCATTCACCACACACTGCGTCTCTAGGTGCTATCATTCACCACACACTGCGTTTCTAGGTGCTATCATTCACCACACTGCGTCTCTAGGTGCTATCATTCACCACACACTGTTCTAGGTGCTAATTACACTTCTGGTTTCATTCACCACCACTGTCTCTAGGTGCATCATTCACCACACCACCGTCTTGTGCTATATTACCAACGTGTTTTGTTCTAGGTGTATCATTCACCCCACACTGCGTCTCTAGGTGCTATCATTCACCACACACTGCGTCTCTAGGTGCTATCATTCACCACACACTGCGTCTCTAGGTGCTATCATTCACCACACACAGTGGTGCTATCATTCACCACACTGTCTCTAGGTGCTATCATTCACCACACTGCGTCTCTAGGTGCTATCATTCACCCCACACTGGTCTCTGTTGGTGTGTCTATGTATCATTACACACTGGTCCTAGGCTTCACCCTGGTCTCAGGTTACACACACTGCGTCGCATGGTGCTAGAAACAGACGCATGGAAACCTCAGTGACGCTCTACCAACCTAAAAAAAAATCAGAGTCTATATGTGACAAAAACAGACGCATGGAACCTCTCTCTGTTAAAATCTTAAGACACATCCAAACAAACCCTTAGAATGTAAACTTTAAGAAAAGCTTGACTAAGGAAGAGTGAAAGAAAAGCTTGACGAAGGAAGTGAAAGAAAAGCATGAATAAAGAAGTGAATACAAAGCTTGAATAAGGTAGAGTGAAAGAAAAACTTGAATAAAGAAGTGGATGAAAAGCTTGAATAAGGAAGAGTGAAAGAAAAGCGTGAATAAGGAAGAGTGAAAGAAAAGCTTGACTAAGAAGGAGTGAAAGAAAAGCTTAAATAAGGAAGAGTGAAAGAAAAGCGTGAATAAGGAAGAGTGAAAGAAAAGATTGAATAAAAAAGAGTGAATGAAAAGCTTGAATAAAGAAGAAAGAAAAGCTTGAATAATTATTTAAGCAGTGAAGAAACAGCTTGATAAAAACACATAATAAAAACACAAGGAAAAAATAAAGGATACCGAGAGAGAATGACAAAAAAGAGGCGTATGTGTAGGTGTGTGTGGACAGCTGACCACGCCCTGTAATGGTAACCGGACCTATCTCTCTCTGTCTGTCTCCCAATCCCTTTTCTCTGTGTGTCTGTTCTCTCACTGTCTTTCTCTGTCTCCCTTCCTCCATTTCCCCCTCTATCTCTCCTTCCCCCTCTCTCTCCCCTTCCCTCCCCCTCTTTCGTTCCCTCCCCCTCTCTCGTTCCCTCCCCTCTCTCGTTCCCTCTCCCTCTCTCTCTCCTTCCCTCCCCCCTCTCTCCTTCTTCCCTCCCCTCTCCCTTTCCCTCCCACTCTCCTCCTTCCCTCCCCTCTCCTTTTCCTCCTCCCTTTCTCGCCTTCCCTCCCTCTCTCCTTCCCTCCCTCTCACTTTCTCCTTCCCTCCCTCTCACTTCTCCCTTCCCTTCCTCTCTTCTTCCTCCCTCTCTCTCCGTCCCTCCCTCTCCTTCCCTTCCTCTCCTTCCTCCCTCTCATTCTTCCCTCCCCTTTCTCCTTCCTCCTCCCCTCTCCTTTCCCTCCTCCCCCTCTCTCCTTCCTCCCCCTCTCCTTCTTCCCCTTCCTCTCTCTCCTTCCTCCCTCTCCCTCCCTCCCCTCCTTCCCTCTCTCCCCCTCTCTCCCCTTCCTCCCTCCCTCTCCTCCTTTCCTCTCTCTCTTGTCCTTTTCCTCCCTCTCTCTCCTTCCTTCCCTCTCTTTTCACTTTCTCCTTCCCTCCCTCTCTGCTACTCTCCTTCCTCTCCTTCCCTCCCCTCTCTCTTCCTTCCCTCCCTCTCCTTCCCTCCCTCTCTCTCTCCTCTTTTAGAGACTTGATTGCACCATATATATTAGAGCCGTCGGGCAAGATTGCCCAACATTCTCAAGGGTCTGGTTGCTCAACTCACCCCATTCCCTCCCTCTCCTCCCTCACTCTCCCTCCTCCCACCCTCACTCTGCCTCAACTTGAACCATCAGAACGTCTCTCTCTCTACCTTGACACCTTAAGGTAAGGCACAGTTATGGCAGACAAAAATAGAACCATAGGAACGGATCTGACTTACCAATTTACTGTAGAACGTAAACACGATCCTCAAAATGCTATCAAAGGTGTATTGTGATTCTATGGTAACTGTTATGCACCCCTACCCCATCTCTCTCTCTCTCTCTTATACATTATTATCACCTGTATTCATTAGTGTCACGCAGGTTGTCTTAATTAGCATACCTTGACACGCAATACCTACCTGGTGAAGGTTTATGTCACGAGTGTGTTAAGGGTGAAGCATACTGTGATTACTACTGTCATTGTGTTTCTTCGTCGAAGACACACTTGTTATACAGGTAACACCTAGTTGAATAATTAACATTGTTACCTGTGAGAAGAACATACTCTGAGCTGCCTCTGGTTTTGTTTGGTTAGGTTAGGTTAGGTTAATGACAATAAATATAACTACATTTTGTTAATATTCTATAACTTGAAGAAAAGGGGTAAATTATATAAACTTTTACTTAACACTACGACTAAAATAATTATTTGTCTATGCAAAGTTTAGTTTTGTCTAAAGAAAAAAAAACCTAACCTCAATGATCAATAATTATTCCTAAACTCAATAGTCTACCTGATTATACGCTGCCACCTACGCTTGACGCAGATTAAGGTGTAAGACGCCACTCCTCGTACAGTAAAACACGATAAGATGAGCAAAAAATCTCCACTACAAATTTTAAACACGTAAGGAATAATTATTATAGGCGTTTTTTCTAAAAATTCTTGACTACTTCTTCCCTCCCTCTCTCTCCTTCCCTCCCTCTCACTTTCTCCTTCCTCCCTCTCTCTTTCTCCTTCCCTCCCACTCTCTCCTTCCTTCCCTCTCTCTCCTTCCCTCCCACTCTCTCCTTCCTTCCCTCTCTCTCCTTCCCTCCCTCTCTCTCCTTCCCTCCCACTCTCTCCTTCCCTCCCTCTCTCTCCTTCCCTCCCTCTATATAACGGAATCCTCTCTCCATATAATCCGTTTGATGGGGGTTTCATATCTAACGGATCCTCGATATAACGAACTTTCATCTCTACAGTTCGTTAGATGGAGGTTTCAAATATAACGAACCATCTATATAACGGATTTTCCTCTCCATACAGTCCATACATCCATACAGTCTTCCACTTGCTAAATCTTCCTATTATTATTTTTTATTATTATTATTCTTTATTACATTTCACATCTTATATAATTCACTATTTTGTGATATGACGGTATTAAATATTAAATAAATATTGGTATAAATATAGATATTAATTAACTTAATACATACAGGTAAAGACCAGGAGAGATTTAATAATAATAATAATAATAATAATAATAATAATAATAATAATAATAATAATAATAATAATAATAATAATAATAATAATAATAATAATAATAATAATAATAATAATAATAATAATAAAAACAATTGCCAAATGAAAAAAATCCAAAGTTATTTTTTGGATAAATATGTCTGTCTGTCTGTCTGTCTGTCTGTCTGCCTCTATAATTTATGGTGGCAAGATTCGCCAAAACACGAACCAAATTAGCACAGTAACAAAAAGCTGGTTGACTGTGGTTAAGAAAGATGGTGGCGAGGAATAAATATTATGGTGGTTAATTTGCCTCAGGTGATAGGCGAGTGGTCGAGAATACCACCTTTGGTTTTAATATAGATACAGATTAATGTTAGCATCTGTTTTGTTTTTTTCTTGAATCGACTTATTTCTTGTATTTTTGTAGATAGGTTATTCTTCAGTATGCTATATTTTTATTATTATTACCATCTCTCCTCTTCTTTCTTCCTCTCCTCTCCTTTCTTCCTCTCCTCTCCTCTCCTCCCTTTCTCTCCTCTCACACCTCATCACACCCCCATCCCCCGCAGAGAACACCCCATCCAACCCCCACTTTCCTCCACCCCACCAACACCCACCCAACCCCACCCCACCCTTCCCACACCCCTCCCTCCTCCCCTCCCCTTCCCACAACAAGCTTCCCTGGCAAGACTTGATTAATATGCTTCTCTAAGTCTCAAAACTTTTTCCCCACTGGGCCATAAACTTCAAGTTAATATGCAGCGGAGGGTCCCACCAGCCAAGAGAGGTTAGGCCCTTACTAACACATGATGGGAAATAAATGAGTTGGCTGGGGAGGTAGACCACTACTAACTTTGGGGGTCTCTACTTTGCTGGGCATTTTTTAACCTACATCACCACTTTTACCTCACTACTCATGGAGGTAATTTTTAGCTGTGTATATGGTTGGTAGTCGTGTTTATAGGTCGTAATAGGGGAGGGGATGGGAGGGAAGGGGGTGACCTATTGGGTAAGCATGATACAGACAGACGGACGGGACCAGACAGACAGACAGACAGATAGACAGATAGATAGATAGATAGATAGATAGATAGATAGATAGATAGATAGATAGATAGATAGATAGATAGATAGATAGATAGATAGATAGATAGATAGATAGATAGATAGATAGATAGGGAGAATATTAGAGAGATACTGAGATATTTGTTGATATGTTTGGTGTATATAACAATAGGAGAAACACACTAAGGGGGTATACTAGTGAGACACCTACGTAGGGTATACTAGTGAGACACCTACGGAGGGTATACTAGTGAGACACCTACGGAGGGTATACTAGTGAGACACCTACGGAGGGTATACTAGCGAGACAAGTCAGTAAGGTATGCAGGTGAGACACTCAGGTGTACAAATACAATCATAGGTAAGAGGTGCAGTAAATGATGTATAATAAAGGAGAGTCAAAGAAGAGACGAGATAGAGTCTTGTGATAACTAAAACACAAGAGAAGATGATATAAACACTCATAAGAAAGAAAATAACGATGGCGACACTATTAACGAGATGATAACGAGGTAAAATGATCCAATTTGGCAGTAAAGGACAGCCAGGAGATATCATCATATACTCAGGTTAATAGGAGATAGTACCATGCATCATCACAGTTTAGGTTAGGTTACCACAACACTATATTAAGACACGAGATTATTTCAATTATTTATTACATCCTTTTAAAAACACCAGTTATGTTAATGTTATAAATCACTTATTGTTAATTACTTAAGTTATTATGCGGTCATGGTGTAACCCTCAGGGGATTTATTTCATTTATTTATATTTTATAATTTTTTTTTTATCTCGTGTGATTTTAACAGGTAGGAGGACTAGCAACGGGCGGTCAATATCCCCCAACTTTCCAATCCATCGAGAGGCTGAGTAATGATCTGTGGCAGCCAGGTAGGTCAGTCAGGTAGGTCAGTCAGGCAGGTAGGGAGAACTGGAGGAGCCTTATTGCACCAAGGTGTCCAACAAGAGCCTCTCACTCTATGTCATGTCAAGGATCTGGAGTGAGTCTGGGATCTGGCCGAGATTTAAAGAGATGAAAAAAAAAAATAAATAAAAATGTTGGGAAGCTGTGAACATTTTGGTGTACGTTTATTCCTCCCAATAATAGACTTCCCTAACTGTCAGTTATAATGCTAATGGAGATAGAAAAAAAAGCATCATTACGTAGACAAAATGTGAGGTACAATGATGGTATAAGAAATGTAGAGAAGAAAAACACCTGTGGCTTTAGTGTGGTATAATTCCTGGTGGTGGAGCTGGTAACAGTGACTTAGTGGCAGTAATGGTAAGAGAGTAAATTCAGTCGTGGCAGTGGACGAGCTGAGCTGTTCTCTGATACACATACTCACAAAAAAAAAAAAGTTATATTGTACAGCATCCCACAAGGTTTCACCATATGAGAGTAACAAAGTTGTTTATAAATTTACAATCATAATTTCCTTCGGTCAGATTTGGTAAGTTGATTGGGTGTCTCGTCGTGGTTTACTATTGGGGTGGGGTGGTGGCGCCTGGCTCGTACCCCCTCCTCTTGTTTATCGTCTACTGGGATCATAGCTGGACAGTGATAATGATAGCTTCTCTCATCACTGTATGATTTCCAGCCATCAACTGTTAAGACAGAATCAAAGGGGACGGATCTTAGCCAGCGATCAATATCAATGTTTTTCTCGCTCTAAATCTGTTCAATTTTGGAACTAGGGGTCATGCCTGTGCGAGACGGTGTTGTATGTTGCTAAATGCTTTGACTTATTTTCCTCTCTGTCTCTCTCTCTCTCTCTCTCTCTCTCTCTCTCTGCTTGCACTGCATTTATGAACCAGTTTTATAATACGGGGAATGAGTTGTCGTCACTTGTGGTGTAATTTATACAGCCAACACAGTTTTCTCCTTCAGCCCTACAGGTAAACTACATCATCGTCAACTACCTGAGGCACTGAGCAATCTCCCTCCCCCCGTGTAGAGTGTCCAGTACGACCATCTAAATACCAACATGATGACACCCGTTTAGAGCCAACAGGTCAACCGCGACCATAACTTACCGAGCCAACCCTTTGAACTAAACCGACGCAGCAGTTTCAGGAATTACTCAGCAGCGAACATGTAAGCATTCACAGACAGACAATAGATGAACCAAAACACACCTGAGTGACCTGTTCTATCAAGGTCCATATTAGTGTATCATCAGGTAAGATTTGGTAAAGTATTGATGGAAACTTAAATCACTGTGGGGAATCACTTGTGTCGACGTTAACAGCAGAAGTAGCGCTTGTTAGAAAGTTCTGCTCTAGATTAATAACACTGTTTTTCCTTCCTTGTTGGGCCGCCCTCACAGGTTAGGTTAGGTTGGGCCGCCACAAGTTGTACGAGAATGTGCACCTTAATTAAGACCACCAACGCATTAACAGTCTTCAATAGTGTGTTTTTATATACGTACAACAACGCTGGTAATAAAACAGGAAGCAACGGTGATATTTGATCGGTCTGTGATACTTTTGACGATTATTGTTAAATTAATGAGAACATGAACACGAACACGAACACGATGAAAGTCAGGAAGGGAAAAAGTTGATGACCTAAGCAATTTTAAAGACTGAAAGAGTATGAAAATGATGATGATGATGATAATGATGATGATGATAATGATGATGATGATGATGATAATGGCAGCAAGTACTGTGGCATCAACATAGATTATCTAAGTAACAACAACATCACTTAAATATATATATATATATATATATATATATATATATATATATATATATATATATATATATATATATATATATATATATATATATATATATATATATATATATATATATATTTCGAGTGTTTGTAATTGTACACTTTTGTAAGGCTTGCAGGTGCTTTTGTACGTGTGTGTGTGTGTGCGTGTGTGTGTGTGTATTAATTAAATGTTTATGGGTGTTTGTGTGTATACTCGACTGTGCTGGTGTGCAAATATGTGCAAGAGTGTGCGTGCAAGAGTGTGCATACCATCACAATGTACTCCACCTATAGGAGTACCTACAGGAGCTTACACCATTACATACATCCTGAAGCTTAAGCATTTCACAAACACCACTCACGATACACCAGGAAGGTCACCAAGCTTGATGCACAGGTCACTCGCATGTAAGAAGAGACGCCACAAGTACACCTAGAACATCACCACAATCCTCACCAAGTCAACCTCGTCATCATAGCGATCATCACCAACAATTCATCGGTAAATTCAGTAAATAATCTATGTATTATAGAGAAATAAATCAAATTAAAATAATCCTTCGAGTATATATATATAAGTACCGAACTACCATGAACCGTTTATTCCCTTAGAAAGAACAATATTTTTCTTCATACTCGTATCATCACTCCAGATCTCTCCATTTAATTTACCAGCAAAAAATTAAAACAAATAAAAAATAAATAATCTTCCCACATAAAACTACACCAGAACCTCCCCCAAATGTTTACAACTATCAGGAGCTGTCTGGGTAGGGGAACATCGACGAACAAGTGGTGTAGAGTGAGCGACGCCCCTGGACCCCTTCAAGACCTACCTGGCACCTCGGCTCGGTTCACGCCCGTCACTACGCCACACTGTTGTTTGCAGACGTCTCCGCCCACAGTCTCCTTCCACACTTGAGACTCGTCCCTGCCTTGCTCCCGCTGACGTAGGGAGCCGACGAGGGGCGCTGGCCAGAGGTGGAGGTGTGACGGGGTGAAGGAGGCGGTTGGTGGGGGTGGATAGAGAACGTGGATGTGTGCGCAGGTGACTGGTGGTGGTGGTGGTGGTGGTAGAGAGGGTGGTGGTGGTAGAGAGGGTGATGGTGGTGGAAGAGAGGGTGATAGTAGTGGAAGAGAGGGTGATGGTGGTGGTAGAGAGGGTGATGGTGGTGGTAGAGGGTGAGTAGGGTGATGGTGGTAGAGGGTGATGGTGGTGGTAGAGAGGGTGATGGTGGTGGTAGAGAGGGTGATGGTGGTGGTAGAGAGGGTGATGGTGGTGGTAGAGAGGATGATGGTGGTGGTAGAGAGGGTGATGGTGGTGGTAGAGAGGATGGTAGTTGACGATTGAGGTTTTGACGTAGAGGTTTTGGTTGCTTAGCTTGGTTGGTTGGTTGCTTAGTTGGTGTTTATAGACCGACATAGCAAACTGACTGACTAGATTACCTGGATGACTGTCTCGCTGCTCTAACTGACTGACTCACTCACCGGGGGGCACTAGCGGCGGTAATTCCAACCTTCATTACCGTGTTGTAGTAATATTTCTAATCGCCTGAGAGGAGTTTAGAGTTCTACGGGCGATCGTCATTCACGTGGGAGAGGTAATAATCACAAGTAATGGTCAAGTGGAGACACGGGAGAGAACTGTGTATGCGATGATATTCAATAGATTATAGATTACCAGAACTAACTATAAGACTTTCCAAAAAATTGTACTATTATGAGAAACGGATTTATTCAACTACTAACAAATTCCCAGTCAAACCTAAACATCATATCATCTTCTTATAAAAAGACCCACACAAATACGTCCGATAATTACAGTAATTAATCTAATGTGCTGCTTTTCCGATAGTTCAAATGTCATCAGATAACACAACATTTATATATATTTTCGTGTCGCGTTTAAATCATGACCTGAACCAGATGAAAATTGCCTTGTTCAGTGTATACCAAAGCTTATAACTCCTCTTGAGTCAGAAACAGGCATGTTATCAGTAGACATAAAGCTTATACCACAGCTTGAGCTTGATGAAGACAGGTATATGACCCGTCTCTATAAACCTTACATTACAGCTTAACCTTAGAGGATAGTTGTCATAGTGCCAGCTGACACACCCTCACGTTACATCATCACCCTCCACCTACTTTGCCCTCACCTGCGTCGTCTCTATCTCAACCTCTCCCATCTCTCGTACATTCTCACTTTCCCTCTCACTCTCTCATTTTCTTACCCATCTTCATTTCTCTATCAATCTATCCCCCCCTCGTCCTATCTCTTCCTTAACTCCCTCCTCGCTTCCTTTTCCATCTTCCCCTTCCATCTAGATCATAACCCAACCAATACCACCCACCATCCCTTTGCACCTCCTCCACGACCAAGCTCCTCCGGCGGGCTAGGTACACGTAATTCTTAGGTCACCTCTTCTTTGTCGTCCGTCCCATTGTTTGTAATACGTTTTTAAGGTTCTCAATACCGTCCGTCACACTGTCATTACCGTTTGTGAAAAGAGTCGTCACATACTGGTGGCAGAATTTAATTTTAATATCTGAATTATTTTAAATTTATATTTATTGAGTACGTCTGCACCAGGTATACTGTAGTCTACCTCCCAAGTACCTTATCTACCTGCCTATTGGTCTCTCTACCTGTCTGTGTCTACCTATTTATCTTTCTATATGCCCCCCCCCAAAAAAAAACCGAGAGAAAAAATAGCCATGATAAAAACGATAACTGGATTGGAAAAACACGAACAATAAAATCAAAATGAGTTGAATTGGCTAGCGCTAGTGAGTGACCCAGTGCTGTCCACCTCCATTGTTAACCCCAAAATTGCCAATGTCCAGTGTGTGTGTGTGTGTGTGTGTGTGTGTGTGTGTGTGTGTGTATCACGGCAGGTATACAGTGTCTTTCATGACCTTTGAAATATAACCACTGGTCCTCACAGCAGGGGAGAATCAGTGTCAAGATCAAGTGTAGTTTAATCAGGGAAAAATTTAAAAAAGTTTACACCATATGAAAGAAAGTAAAAAAAAAAGTGTTTAAAAGTTCGTGTAATAATTAAAACCAATTAATAATGAGTGTTTAATAAATTTCGTCTAACTTAAAAAATACAAAAGCGATACAAATGTAAAACACATAATATCCTCAGCTTAAGACGTTCCCCCTGTAAAATAATTCATCCCGGGATCAAGCGAGTAAGTCCGGCAACAATAGACATTACCCGCTAATTCAGCCATTTGAGTAATTTTTCACAATAATCATTTAACTTCATTTTCCTAAGATCTAATAAATTAATTCTTGTGCCTCAACATAGCAGGAGGTGGATGAGCAGCCCCTGTGGTGTGGAACCAAGCCATTAACCAAGCCATTAACCAAGCCATTGTACCTGGCCACCGCTGCGACACTCCCCTGACGGCCCCTCCTCCATTATGACTTAAAAAAGATGTTACTCGTAGATAAATTTTGATCAAGATCCACGTGACGTGTACCTTTGTCTCAAGCAGCTCTCCACTATAAAGAATGTATATCGTTTTTACGGCGAGTCATTGTGTCCGCATCATGAGGGAGAATTGGAAAACTAAGCCATAATTTGTCTTTTGCTCCAGCCAAAGCCTTATTAAGCCGTCGCAATTTCAAGAGCATTTAAGAATGTTAAAAATCAGGTGGTTTTTAGATCACCAGAATAAATTGGCTCAGACTAGCTGGTCATTCTCCTGATTTTATTAGCGCACGCACCTGGTACACAGACCTGACTGGCCTCGTACAGTATATTACAGTATGTTTGCGGCTGTACCAAGGAGCCACACCTACACCTGATTTTCTCTTCATCTAATCTGCCCTACACCTGATCTGCCCTACACCTGACTTGCCCTACACCTGACTTGCCCTACACCTAACTTGCACTACACCTGACTTGCCCTACACCTGCCTTGCACTACATCTGACTTGCCCTACACCTGCCTTGCCCTACACCTGACTTGCCCTACACCTGACTTGCCCTACACCTGACTTGCCCTACACCTGACTTGCCCTACACCTGACTTGCCCTACGCCTACCCTGACTTACCCTACACCTGATTTACCCTACACGTGATCTACCCTTCTCCTGATTTACCCTACACCAGACCTACCCTACACCTGACCTACCCTACATCTGATCTACCCTACACCTGATCTACCCTACACCTTATCTACCCTACACCTGACCTACCCTACACCTGACCTACCCTACACCTTACCTACCCTACACCTGATCTACCCTACACGTGATCTACCCTACTCCTGATTTACCCTACACCAGACCTACCCTACACCTGACCTACCCTACACCTGACCTACCCTACACCTGACCTACCCTACACCTGACCTACCCTACACTTCACCTACCCTACACCTGATCTACCCTACACCTTATCTTACCTACACCTGTAAAAGTTCAAAATAATCTAGTTAACAGGTAAGTTCAGCAGTAAATATGGAACGTTTATGATTTCCGAAAAACGTTCACACAACATAAACCATTAAAACGTTCGTAGTCGTGATGACGGAGATGTATTGGGAAACGTTTGGTTGAAACTTATCAGCAAATACCTCTGTGACCACTAAAACAATTCCTCTATATCTTATGTTTGTGAGGTGCTGCCGGGCTTATGATCAGCTCTGACCTAAAGTAATGCGCACTGGGTGAGGGATTCGTTAAAGTTTGCCTAGTCAAAACCTAACCCAACCTAAGCAAATGTATCATCAATTGTTAGTCACCCTTGTCTTCCTGCACATTGGGTAAATTCGACAAGATCTGGCCAGTTAAAAACCTTCACTAACCTAATCTAAGTATAAGAGTACAAATCATAAATACCCTAAAGTTTCATTAAGTTTTATATAAACACCTCAAGGACCTCACTTTCTGTATATTAATGTTGTATTCCCAGCTACTACTATCAACTTAACCCCCTAATTCATCTTAGGGATTCCAAAAATGCACTAAGTCAGTAATTCCGCGTTCCATCCCCATGACCAAACCAGTCTATCTACACCAGCTCTTCCTAATACGGACTATCTTGTCATTAAGTTCCTTGGCAGAGGCTGAGTTCACTCCCGACCATCAGGAGAGACGTACGAGGTGGGCTGATCAGACGGAGGTGTAGGCGAGGTGGCTGTGACGGAGCGCTACACCTTCAGTATGAGCGCCTCATCTGATACCACCGCGTCTGGACTCCATCATGGCAGACACCAGCCCTTGCACCGCCACTCTTATCTCCCAGGAGCTAGTTGGCCACCTGCCGGCCTCCTCCTCTCCCTTTAAGCTTCCCTCCCCTTCCTACTTGTTTTGGCTGCTACAGATATCACTTCCCTCCTCCTCCTCCTCCCTCCCCCCCCCCCCCCCTATCACCGCAACCCTCCTCCCCATCATCACAACCACAATCTTCCTCCCCATCACCACAACCACAACCTTCCTCCCCATCACGCCAACCCTCCTCACCAACCTCACCCCAACCCCACCCTAACCACAAGTACTTCAATAACGAAACTATTACCACCCTTCCTCCATTAAATCTTCCTTCACATTCTTCTTCCTCTACAGAAAATAAACAAAAACACCTGGATTACCAATATACCTGACTGAAACACACAGGTAAGACATCCTTTTCCGATAGGTATCTTAAGGGTGGTGGTTAGTTAATAATGAAAGTAAGGGTACACAGTGTTGGCCAGACAAGGTGGTCACATGTTCAATGGTGACAATTTGTATTCGCTTTCCTTATTAGGACGAACAACATGTCAAGGAATTTAGTAACGTTGTTGGGGGAATTTTTAGCTTCTGGTTATTGGGGCATGGAATTTATCCGAGAATTTGGTACCGATGAATGTGTGAGAACGACACCAACTAAATATCCCTATTAGGTATAAATATCCCTATTAAACATTAAAATCTGTATTTGGTATAAATATTCCTATTAGACATAAATAACCCTATTAGACATAAATATCCCTATTAGGCATAAACATCACTATTAGGCCTAAATATCCCTATTAGGCCTAAATATCCCTATTAGGCCTAAATATCCCTATTAGGCCTAAATATCCCTATTAGGCTTAAATATCCCTATTAGGCTTAAATATCCCAATTAAGTATAAATTATCGATAAAAATACAAGAAAAACAATTCTAAAGGTAACTAATAAATACCGTTTATCTACAACACAAAATATATTTCGAGAGACACAAGACAGATCCCTACTTAGCATTCAAGGTCCAACCCAAGTCTCAGTGACAAGTATTCAATATAACCACCTGACCCCGGATAATCGAATGTAAATGGCTACTTCCCTTTAATAAACTTAATAATTATGTTATTATTACTTGTTTGTGTGTTTTTTTTTCTCTCATCGTCCCTAAAGCGTTTCTAATTGTGGGTTCAGAACACACTGGTGGAATGTTCCCCGAGTCTAGTTTGTCAATGCTCGGTCACCACCACAACTTCAGAAGTGCGTGAGGTAAAGGTGAGGCTGGGGTAGGTCAGGCTGGGAGGAAACTACGTCGAACAGGTGAACGGACGAATGAACGAACGGACGAATACGCAAACAAACAGACAAACGGATAAACAGATATATCCGTCATCATATGATTAACCTATGATGAGGTAAAAGCGACTTAGAAAACTTATATAGAACTACGTATTAATTTTGCATAGTTAGGAAGAGTGTTACTGACAGCGCGACTTAAAGTAACATACACACTAAAACAACACCTAAACAGGCAATAGTTAATCACACTGAACACAACGAAACTATAACCTAACCTAACCAAACTAAACCAAACCAAACCAAACCAAACCAAACCAAACCTAACTAAACCAAACCAAACCAAACCAAACCAAACCCAACCCAACCAAACCTAACCCAACCAAACCCAACCAAACCTAACCTAACCAAACCCAACCAAACCGAACCAAACCTAACCTAACCAAACCAAACCAAACCAAACCCAACCAAACCAAACCAAACCCAACCTAACCAAACCAAACCTAACCAAACCAAACCCAACCCAACCAAACCTAACCTAACCAAACTAAAACCCAATCCAAACCAAACCCAACCTAACTAAACCAAACCAAACCAAACCAACCAAACCAACCAAACCTAACCAAACCAAAACCAAATCCAAACCAAACCAAATCAAACCAAACCAAAACCAAACCCAAACCCAAACCATAACCTAACCAAAACCAAACCAAACCTAACCAAACCAAACCAAAACCAAACCAAACCAAACCAAAACCAAACCAAATCAAACCAAAACCAAACCAAAACCAAACCAAAATCAAACCAAACCAAACCAAACCAAACCCAAACCAAAACCAAACCAAACCAAACCAAACCCAATCCAACCAAACCCAACCTAACTAAACCAAACCCAACCAAACCAAACCAACCTAACCAAACCAAACCAAACCAAACCAAACCAAACCAAACCAAACCAAGTCCAACCAAACCAAACCAAACCAAACCAAACCAAACCAAACCAAACCAAAAACCAAACCAAACCAAACCAAAACCAAACCAAACCAAACCAAACCAAACCAAACCAAACCAAAACCAAACCAACCAAACCAAACCAAACCAAAACCAAACCAAACCCAATTAAACCAAACCAAACCTAACCAAACCAAACCTAACTCAACTAAACCAAACCAACCAAACCAAACCAAACCCAACCAAACCAAAACCAAAACCCAACCTAACTCAAACCAAACCAAACCAAACCAAACCAAACCAAACCAAACCAAACCAAACCAAACCAAACCAAACCAAACCAAACCAAACCAAACCAAACCAAACGAAACCAAACCAAACCAAACCAAACCAAACCAAACCAAACCAAACCTAACCAAACCAAACCAAACCAAACCAAACCAAACTAAACCAAACCAAACCAAACCTAACCTAACCTAATCAAATTTGACAAAAGTTAACCCCTCCCCCCAAAATTACATCTTTTTTTTATTTTTAAGTCAGGTTTGGTTCGGTCTTGTGGTTCTTAGCTAAATGATTTCCAAGTAAGATTTAAAATTACTTCCCCCACCGGCTGTATGTAGTGTGTATTAAATCAATCAACCTCCCCCCCCCTAAAAAAACAATCGCATCAAAAAACACGAAATTAAAATAACCTTCACAAGACTTATAATAGTTAATTAGATAAGCAATAATTAATTACAGATAGCAATTATCATCAGTAATGAGTAAAGATAACAATTAAAAACAGGATTCAACGATTATGAATATTCCCACCGCCAAAGGTGTAATGACAACCCTTACTTGGTATTCTTAAGAGACTGAAGAACCAAAGCTCCTACAAACGAAATCTCAAATGGTGGACTATAACGAAACCTAACCTAAACCTAACCTAACCTAACCTAACCCAAAATCTAAACTAAAACCTAAATTAACCAAACCGGATAACTGGATAATCGAGTACTTTTACCATGGTAGGATTATTAGTAGAGAAGAACACCATACTTCAGCTGTGTCGATAAAAAACAATAACAATGGCTTAGTGAAGAGCGGTCTCCTATTGAAGCATTTCCATTCCTATAATTTGCAAACACACACATTGGCAATTGCTTCACTAAACATTCAGATTAGATCCCAGACTTTATAAGTTCTTGTGTTTTGTGCCTTTTTTGGGTAAGATCTCCAATGTCATGTTTGTTTTAATGTGAACAATGCGATTATGATGGTGGTGAAGTGAGAAGAAAAAATGTCGAGAGTGAATGTTGAGAACGGCGGCGCCACTAAAGGAGCAGTCTCAGGGAAGTTGTTTATTGAAAATTTATCATTTGAATGTAAAGGTGAGGAAATAAAAGTTACTTTAAATTTAGTAGCCTGAATAAATGGTTAATATTCGGTAGTAACCATGCATGGGACTCTATAACTAGAGATTTTTATACAGGGAGATAAAGCTCTATCTGCCTGTGTAGAAATCAATATAGACTCCAGTGCTGGATGGTCATTACCGAATAATTACCCAATAAATAGAACTCAACCAACATGACTTTTGCCAAGTGAATTTATATTTTTTTCTTACATGTCCGACACCAGATCCAATAACTACTTTTACATTCAAATGATAAAATATTTCGTAAATAACACACACTAAACTGCTTCTTCAGTGGCGCCGCTGTTCTTAACATTTACCGCAACGAGTTTCAGAATCACTTAACCTAACCTAACCTAACCAAACCATACCATTTAGGATGCAGACCAATCAACACTGACCACAACTACTCTACCATTGTGAGGTTAGTCAAGTAATTTAGTTGGTTGTTATGGTCAGCTTTATAAAAACATCATCACACTTGTTACCTCATCCTGCCATTATTATTTACATTAAAACAAAAAGCAAAAATTTCAAAATGAAATATTAACATTGTGTTACAGTCAAGGATTTCAGTTTTGATACAACACAAACTATAAAAAGGAATTTCTTACCCACAAATGATACAAATCCACTTAGGCAGTGTTAATTTACTTCAGAAAATAATAGAACTTTACGTTTACTTATAAAAAAGTATCACTGGTAAAATATTAAACGAAAATTCAGGATATCGTTGACCCACGTTCAAACACAAGATGAACTCCTCAAACCTACATTAACAAAATATAACTTTACCTATAAATAGAGTCAAATGATTGTCAGGTTAAATTACGTTCAGCTGGTTTGAGTGGTTTGAGTGGAACGCTGATATTAACTTGTTTGTCTAAGTTACAATTCGTTTTGGATATGATAAATTAATGCCGCTTATAGATATTGACACCTTAGTAAATATACGGATTATTTTGGTGTTAGACTTCTGTTTCATTAAGTATAATACACTATACTACAACGTTTGCAATACGAAGCAATAAAGTACAGCGCTAAACTAAGCATTTAGTCTTAGTACTTCTTATACGCGTAAACACATGTACAGTCACCCAAAAAAGTCCTGTCGCGAACCACGATTCAGACTCGTGAACCCGAAGCAGTAGACACTGATACATTATTCTGTCCATAAATGCTTCGGATTCAAGAGTCTGAATCTCGGGGTTCACTGTTCGCGACAGGACCTCGGTTGTTTACACTGCCCCAGTTCGTCCTATACTGCCCACGTATTGCACACAACCTGAAGAGTAGAGAAGCAATTTACATAACAGTATAAACAACATAACTAACTAACTCGGCCGTATTATTTTTCACCACACTCTTCAAAGACAATAGGATTAAATTACGTAACTCTGTAAACAAACTAACTCCACTTACTGCATCTATGAGTCAATTCAATTTCAATTTCAATTGTTTATTCCTTGATAGAGGAAGCGGGATCCTAGTGCTGTCACTAGGTACCCCTGTACAATAACACCAGAAGCATCTGGTAAGTGTCACAAGTATATACAGTATAAATATTATAAAGGGGCTTACTAAAGCCTAAGGAAGGAAGGATACTCCTTTAACACATAATCAATGTTATTTACATAATACCTGGCCAGTATGGGGAGGATCATCGTGTCTCCGTCAGGGGGTCGTGGAGTGGTGGTCCAGCAGGCGTCACGGAAGCGTTGTGTGTGGGGACATCTTAGGAGGTAGTGGATAAGGGTGCGGCTGTCGGGTCTTCTGCATAATGCACAAGAGCGTTGCTCAGGGGATGCGGGGATACCAATCTCCCAAGCAAAGTCATACCCAATGATGATACGGGCAGCAATCACGTCCCTTTTCCGCGACCCTTTCCCATAGACATACGAGAGGTCAGGAAGTTTACGGAGGACATCGTACCAGGTGGGCGGGGAGTCCAGGGGGATGGCTGCTTCCCGAGCTTCTCTCTGTTTGCGGCGAATTTGGGTCCTAAGCTGTAAAAGTGTTCGAGGAACAACGTAGTCAGGTGTGGCCTTGTTGCAGCCAGTCTTGGCAAGGCCATCTGCTGCCTCATTCCCCAAGATACCGACATGACTGGGTATCCATAGGAATGTCACAGGACGGCCTGCATCCTGAAGTGTGGATGTTAACCCTCGTATTCGGAGGATGAGGTCCTTATTTTTCCCTGATCCAGATGCGATCCCGTCGAGAGCAGACCTGGAATCGCAGCAGACAAGCAAGGGGCAGAAACCATCTGCTTCTTCCTCAGCGAGAAGGGCAGCAAGGAGGGCTATTAGTTCAGCCTGAGTGGAGGATGCCCCGTCAGAAACTCTGAGAGACAGTTTGATAGGCTCAGGGGCATCAGGACGGGAGATGTAGACACCAGCCCCGGCCCTGACCTGTAGTGGGGTCAACAGAACCATCAGTGTAGAGGACGACCCTACCTGGGGACCAGTGGGCGATCCTGGAGAGGTGGTATTTGCAGAGAATAACAGGGTTCACGTGGGATTTCGGGAGCGGTCCACCGAGGGCAATCACTTCAGGTTGAAAATCCAGCCAGGGAGAAGGAGACGAACCAACAGCAGGGGTGACAACAATATCAGGCAGGAGGTCGTGTTCCTGAAGGGCTCGGATGAGTGACCCTCGCCACTGTCTTCTAGATGGAGGTCGGCTCGGACAGCAGGAGTCAAGTTGGCTTGGACATAGTTGCCCCGAGGATCCCGTAGAATGGAAACGGCAGTTTTTAGGTAAAACTCCTGGACACGATCCTGTAAGGGGGAAAGACCAAGTTCGGTATATAGAGAAGTAGAGCGTGTCCACTGAGGAGCCCCAAGGATGATACGAGCAGCTTTCCTCTGGATAACTTCGAGACGGTTGACAGCAGTCAGACTAATGTTTTCGAGGGCAGGGGCGGCGTAGTCGACACAGGAACGGACAAAGGACTTGTACATGGTGAGAAGTACAGGGATGGTGGCACCAAGGGATCTATGAGTCACAAAAACACCGTCAAATAAGTCACACAGACACACACGTGCTTTCTCTTTCACTGGCAAAAGAGAAATGAGGAAATCCACAATTGAAACTGAATTCCAAACCCGCATACGAAACTGCCTCGAAACATATGAATCAGCGGGATCGAGTTACCATGACGCACCAGTATATGAACCAACACACAAGGAGGGGGATTTGGAGGAGAACGAGACGAATTTACTCAAAATTCATGGATTCATTCTCTATGTTCAGTTTACCTGCCATTTGTTGCCGTTTTATATTGCAGGTTAGAACCACGAGCCAAAACATAGGCTAAGGGACGAGAAATAAACATACCCAAGAACAGCATTAAAAACATAACTAACTCATCGTCTTTATCTCCACTATACTCAATTTAAAATCACAGAAATGGTTTAAGAAATATAACCCATATATTATACTGGTACTTTATGGTATGATAACAGTGGGAGGAATGACTCAGTTCACACGTATGAGTTCAATTTGGATGTAGGTGAAACCATTAACTTTTACAACAGCCAGAAAGATTGATACTACTGAACGCTGGCTTGTTATTCTTTGTATTATAAATTATTATTGAATGTTTGAGCGATAAAAAAAATAGCAATAAATTATGAAAATCAGAGGTTCAACTTTGGCTTCGTCTTCTATTCTGATTTTTTTTAAGATGTCTGTAGTCATTTTTAGAATTATTAATAATGATCATCGCGAATTATGGTTACAGTAATAATTTTACTTTTTTGTGTAATTTTTCGATACAACTTTCAATAATTTAAGTGCGCCTCTCCTCACAACATGGCGGCTTGTTATGAGTAGAAGTTTACTAAATTATTTGTTGTTCTTAAATTAGTAACTGAGTATCTTTTGGGAGTACATGTCTCTTAATTCTCCAAAAACTTATTAAAATTGGAGAAAATATCCAGACAAACTTATCACATGAACACGAAAAACAGCCGTGACTGAGGGTACTATAGTTCGGGTGAGCACAGAACCAATACAGTTAACTCACAGAGACACTCTATAAAAGGGTTTAAGTGAAAGTCATTTTGCCTACAAGACGAACTGGTTTTCCCTTGGGCAAATTAGGTTAGGTTAGGTTAGGTTAGATTAGGAAAAATACTGAGGAGTGTTGGTCTGTTGGTCTCTGCCACTAGAGCACACGATAACAGTATTTAACTTAAGTACTACACCGCCCATCAGCTGCTGACCGCACAGGTATGTTCAGGTCCACCATCCCGCTTCCTAACAATTAACCTGTTGTACTTAGCTGCCACCGTCCAGCATGTCCAGCGCAGCACAATAATCTAATCTTAGTCTGAATTCTTATAATATTTAGTACATCACCGGAGATTACAGTCTTGATCTCATAGCCCCAAAACTCAGATGTGATTTGATATCCAAGACGCGAGCATCAACAACACCGTCTAAGTCCATTTTATATCAACTTTCTCCGGTAAGTATAATTAAGGGCTAATTCTCTCATCAAGTTCGACCGTAAATAAAGACGGCACAAATTAGGTCGGCTCATGATCGATAACATATAAATTCATGAAAACGTAATTTAAAGTGAAGGAAAACAGGTTAAGATAATGATTTAAAATGGTCACAGTCTTCCCTGTTGAGTGTTTGGCTAACAGAAATAAAGCAGAAATATTAAATGATAAATATGAGTTTCCAATTTCCTACGGACACCACACCTCTGGCCTACACGTAATTACTCCCGGTAAAAGCACGCCTGAACTAGAGCTGATATTATAATTGTTAACATTATGAAAATTAATGTTATGTAATCTGGAGAATATAATTACCAAGACGCTTAACTTTATTGTTCGCTCCATCGCTTCGTGTCTCCTTGTGACTGTCCTCTCGTGCCTAAACAGACCAGACTTTAACATGTAAATTCTCGTGGTAACTTTTTTATCTGAAATATTTTAAAAAATAAATTTAAAAATACACCAAATATTTACAAGGACAGAGGGATTTTTTTCTCCATAATTACTCATAAATCTCGAGAGTTCAGACACAGCGCTCAAACAGGTTCGAAGCATCACTAAGAGCCGCGCTGATCGACTCCAGCCGGTAATAGTAATGGATGATGCACAATATATTGGAAACACTCACGCCGCCATGGTCTTGTTCATCCTTATGTACACTGCAACTGATTTTTGTAACCAGCGTCAATAAACATAAAATGAGATACAGTTTATTTTTTTTTATATCTTAATTTGGAAGCATTTATGTCATTTAATGAACAATGACCACGAAACTTAACTCTTGCTCACACCTACACGATCACCTGTATAGGGCAGTCAAGGATGTATGTATGTATGTGGTGTAACAGTCAGCATGCTTACCTTGCAAGGGAGAGGACCCAGGTTCGATCCCCGGGCAGGGTGAAACTTTCGGCAAGTTTCTTTACGCCATTTGCCTCTGTCTACCCAGCAGTAATTGGGAACCTGAATGTTAATCGATTTGCGGATCATATTCCGGGGCAATGGTTACCCAGTGCAGTTAGCGAGTTATTCGGTCTTCTTGGACTATTCCTTGATACTGGGTCATGCAGCTCGTTAACTTAGGGTGTGGTTGTTGTGTTGGCGATAACTTCTACACCTTAAAAAAAAAATCACGCCTAGGTGGCCCTTGGGCCGGCCATCCTCTTTACACGAGGGGCAACCATTATTATTTTTATTATTATTAATATATGTACTGTATGTATGTCGGAAACAAGACTCAGGAACGAGAATATCCTCAATATTATCATCCACTTTATCCCTAAGTCACTACGTTTTGAGGTCAATCAGTCAAAGGTCAAGGTCGGGGTAGCAACTTTGTCCAGCCAACACCTGGGAGTGAGTCAGCAACTGCCTCGAGTGTAGTTAAGTTTTCAATGTCATGTATTTCTTCTTGCTTCACCTGCAGGCGGAAGAGGTAAGTGTTATCATCAATAAAGAAGTAATAATTATTTGGTTAAGTATTACAAACCAACAAACGAGACGTATATATAACTCTTCAAGGCTCAGTGGGAATAATAACCACGGGAATATAACACACAAAACCTGAGACGTTAGGAGTCAGGAGAAACATCATTCCTGTAGTGATGTTTATAACCTCATCACAACTGTTGTTATTGTGATGAACTTGGCGACGTACTCCACCACTCACCTCCCTCACTCATCTCCACCACTCACCTCTCACACTCACCTTCCCCACTCACCTCTCACACTCACCTTCCCCACTCATCTCCACCACTCACCTCCCTCACTCACCTCCCTTCTCCCTCTATCTTTAAAAAAATTCCTCCAGCACCAGCATTCAACATCGTCTGGTGTTCCTCTTCACACTGCGAAGACGTGTTCATAAGAGCTATATCAGAGGAACACTTGCTCGGCTCTCCACCAGTAGGAGCGATTTTGTTTAGTCTTGACACGAGGAGATTTGAATTTCACCTCCATCATCGCTTATAATTTTTTACCTTCATATGCATAATTCTGTTACTACTTTGCCTAACCCTTCCTAATTTGCATAAATCAGGTGCTATTTTGCATAAACGAGATTAATTTGCATAGTCTTGGCAATAATTTACATAATGTAATAGTTTACATAAAGTGAACAAATTTACATACGATTTTACATAATTTGTATCGACTGAGATTATTCTAGTGCTAATTTGCATACTGTAATTGATATTAATTTGCATAACTGGACCCAATTTGCATAAGTTTGATACTTTACATAACTATTTTACTACTTTGCATAAGAGTGGTACTAATTATACCACTACTCATTAACAAAGATCAATCTGGCAATATTTTCAAATTTCCTCTGCACGAGCTTTATATTAAAATTTATGTCGTTTTTAAACTACGACTTAAAACACGTAACTAAAAAACTCGTATATAATAAAAAGACGATAATAATTCTCAAGTGACGGACAGATCTGGTCCAGCTATCAAAAAATTACAATATGATTTACGTTAGGTTAATTAATTCTTGCTTATAATGTATCACAAGACCACTGAGTCGAGTGTGTGTGTGTGTGTGTGTGTGTGTGTGTGTGTGTGTAAAGAGATTAATATTTGAGACATATTTCATTATTGTACCTTAAACTGGTCAGCGCCCCACACACCCACCCACACACACACACAGAAGGAACCCCCCCCACCACCAAGGCAGCTGTTTCATTGTACATAGCAGCAAGGGAGAGGTGTTTCCTTAGCTCTCCAACCTTGACGCATCTCTCACGCTCCTTCCCAACTCTTCTTCCGTCTCTCCACATATAGACAAAAAAAAAAAAACTACAGAAAAAAAAAATTAGTAATGGAATCGTAGTTACAGGTTATGTTTATTTATGTGTATAGTCGTTTGTTTAGGTGTATAGTCGTTTGTTTAGGTGTATAGTTAGTTGTTTGTGTATAGTTAGTTGTTTGTGTATAGTTATTTGTTTTGATGTATAGTTGTTTATTTAATTGTGTATAATTGTTTGTTTATCTGTTTAGCTGTTTGTTTATGTGTTTAGTTGTTTGTGTATAGTTGTTTGTTTGTGTGTATACAGTAGTTGTTTATTTGTGTATGATTGTTTGTTTATCTGTATAACTGTTTGGTTATGTGTATAGTAACAATATGATTTTCTTTTGGCAATTAGTACTATTTTTTTATACAATTTCCTAATGATATTATTATTATTTAATTTTAAAATACAGTTAGTTTAAACTATATATTGTTATCTTTACTATCAATAAATATTTTTATCTTTACTATCAATATATAACGTTATCTTTACTCTCAATTCATATCATTATCTTTACTCTCAATAAATATCATTATCTTTACTATCAATAAATATCGTTATCTTTACTCTCAATAAATATCATTATCTTTACTATCAATAAATATCATTATCTTTACTATCAATAAATATCGTTATCTTTACTCTCAATAAATATCGTTATCTTTACTCTCAATAAATATCGTTATCTTTACTCTCAATATATATATCGTTATCTTTAATATCAGTAAATATCGTTATCTTTACTCTCAATAAATATCGTTATCTTTACTCTCAATATATATATCGTTATCTTTAATATCAATAAATATCGTTATCTTTACTATCAATAAATATCGTTATCTTTACTATCAATAAATATCGTCATATTTACTATCAATACATATCGTTATCTTTACTATCAATAAATATCGTTTCTTTACCCTCTATATATATCATTACCTTTAATATATATCGTTATCTTTACTATCAATATATATCGTTAGGACTAGCCGTGTGTCTGTCTGTCTGTCTGTCTGTTCTGGGCAACGGAAACAGCACAATCGTTTTTCATCAAACTTGGTGGAAAAATCGTAAAAAATTCGTAGAGTGGAACAAACCTGGTCCCATGTCGACGGTTTCTTTAGGAAGGCATTAATTAACCATTTTATTTACGATGGCAAAAGATGTCCCTGTTCGCTGTCAGCCCGCAGGACGATTGCAGTTATCCTACGGCTCCCTCCTCCTCCCCCCACTTTTTCTCCTAGCCTTCTTTTTTTATGTTGTTTGGATTAGTAAAGGAAGAAAGATGAGTAAATAGAAGAATAAAGAAGGGTAAACAGAAAATAGTTAGAGATAACAGGTGGGGGGGAGCTGAGTTCCATCATGAGTCTGGATGTGCAGTTTCAACGTTACCAGACCTTACAGCTACAGTGTGTACTTATTCCTGTAACTGACTGTACATGGAAAATGAGAAGAGATAAAAAGATAATAACAGGAATGCATGGAGAAGATACAAAGGGGAAAGAGAAGGAGAAGAAGAGAGACTGAATCATTATTAGCGTTAAGAGGCGAGAGAGGAAAGGAGATGGGAGAGAGGGGTAGTGAGAGGTGGAGGTATGAATGGAGGGATGTGTTTTTTAAAGTTCCCAGAATACCATATTAAAATCACCTATTTAATAAGGAAGAAAAAGTGCTAATTATGATGAGTAGTGTAATGGAGAGACATAGAGATATATAAATAAAGATAGAGAGAGTACGGATAAAAATGGAGAGAGAGAGAGAGAGAAACGGACAAACAAAAGGCATAATACAGACAGATTCAAGGACACACAGAAAGACAGACACAGACAGATAGACAGACTTATGAAAGACAAAGACAACACTTTAGACAGACACATACATACAGACAGACAGACATGACTACAATAGACACAGGGTGAATATAAACAGTGAAACAGACAGGAGGTTGACAAAAGATAGACAGACAGACAGACAGCTGACTGACTGGTTCACATTAGACAAACAGGCAGACACATGCCAACAACGGATAAGACAGACAGATTTGACGACACAAAGAGTACAGACGGGCTTACAGTCAAACACCACGCAGACGAACAGACAGTTGGGATGGCAATAGACAGGACGGATAGACTTGAGACAGATTAGAAGGCATTTATAAACAAGAATAACACCAAATTGACCATAGCTGCGTCAGTGAGGGTAGGAGGTCTTACATCCACCAGCGTAAATAATAAGACGCATTGAAAACTAACACCCTCGTGCGGAAAGAACATCGATGGTCGGTCAGTCATGTGAGATGGGCCTAAAACTGACTAACGTAGATGATGACTATGATGACTTAACACAGGTGATGACTTAAGCAGATGGTGACTAATCTAACCAGAATCAAGGTCACTTCTCTTCATAATATAATTTATCTCGGAATGATCATCGTGATTCATAATAATTTTTTTTTATGATTTTAACCTCTCCTTATGGCGAATATTTCTTTAACTAATTATTCTAACTTTTATTCTATTCCTTCCTATAGTATACTAGATACTTACAGTACCTAATAACCAGGACCATGATTATAACAACCACGACCATGATTATAACAACCACGACCATGACTATAACAACCACGAACCATGATTACAACAACCACGACTGATTATAACAAGCACGACCATGAATATAACCACGACCATGATTATAACAATCACGATCATGATTATAACAACCACGACCATGATTATAACAACCACGACTATGATTATAACAACCACGACCATGATTATAACAACCACGACTATGATTATAACAACCACAACTATGATTATAACAACCACGACCATCTGGAAAACGATGTCACTGTAGGCTGTCAGCGCACGGCGGTTGCGCGCTAGCCAAGCACTAACTTTCACGCCTCGGTAAACTGTACCACTGGAATCGCCACCGGGCACGAAGGGCCCACGATCACTTGTCTTTACTATGAGCAGTAATTATCAGAGGTAGTAATGATATATGCATTATTATTACCATTAACGTCAATACAGTTATTATTATTATTATCTTTATTAATATCACCAACAATACTTTTATTACTAATCACTCTTGTTGTTGTAGCAGGAGTTTATCATGTAGCAAATCGTAGTTATAGTCGTAGCAGTAATCATAGTGGTAACAACACAGGATCAAGTAGTAGAACAAGCGAAAGAATTAAAAGTAGTTGCTCTAATAACAATGACCAGAGTTATAAAAGTACCGCGAATTATATCAAGTAATTAATGGTATTTATTTCAGCATTGGTTTAGCATTGGTTTAGCATTGGTTTAGACTTGCATTAGCATTGACTGAGCACTGGTTTTGTACTGATTTAACACTGGTTTAGGACTGGTTTAGCATTTGTTTAGCATTGGTTTAGCACTGGTTTAGCACTGGTTTAACATTGGTTTAGCATTGGTTTAACTTTGGCTTAGCATTGGTTTAGCATTGGTTTAGCACCGGTTTAGCAGTCGTTTAGCACTGTTTTAGCATTGGTTTAGCAGAAGAAGAAGAAGAAGAAGAAGAAAAAGAAGACAAAACATGCCTTACCATCTACCAAACCACAAGAGATCCGCCCAAACAATGCAACACTCGTAAATTATCACCACCACTGCTGTAGACGAAGCTCAATCCAAACTAACTCAATTATACAATCAAACCGTACCAACAATAATCTCTTCTTCTTTTTTTGAACTGCCTTTAATGTAATGGGACTAACATCGCTATTAACGTCAACAGTCCTCACCATCCATCTCGCCAGCGTTATAATTAAGGCGCTGATAAGCATCTTAATCAAGCCATCGGACAAGCAACCAAACCGCACATACGATCAGTCGCTTCACTCGCTCGTAAGGATAAAAAATAATAGCAATAATAAATCAGGAAATGGTATTAACGAAAACAGCTGTAAGAAAGAGCCATTACGTTGTCGTCAGTGAGGTGGGTGAAATAATTAAGTAGACTATTTTATCATTCTGGCCTTCATCTTCACCGTAACAACCATGATGTATTAGTCATTGTTGGGAGTGTTTGTATGTATGCACAGTATATATATATATATGTATATGTGCACACACATACACACACACAATTTAGTACATCACCTAGCACAGCATCAGAGTGGACGTTGTACAGACACCGTCCAGTACATACACCAACAGCTAGTAGTACAAGTAGCAGTAATAGTAGGCTCTAAGAGGTGATACCATCATACAGTCAACTGAGGGAACAACGCAGGGGGACCCTGTTGTAATGGCAATGAACGCAATAGGCCTATCCGTCCTCCAACACACAATACAATTTGAAACAACCGAGGTCAAGCAAGTGGCATATGCTGATGACCTTACAAGAGCAGGAACAGTGGAGGACATCAAAAAGTGGTGGGACTTGGCAACATCACAAAGTCAACAAATAGGGTACCACCCAAACGCCAGCAAGTCCTTCCTCATTATGAAGCCAGAACATTATGAACGGGCAATGGAGGTGTTCGGTGGAAGTGAGGTAAAAATAACAAAGGATGGCCAAAGACACCTAGGTGCCGTAATCGGCACGACGGACTTCAAGACCGAGTACGTAACGGGAAAGGTGAATGAGTGGGTTAGGGAAATCCAAACTCTGTCTAAGATTACTAACACAGAGCCACATGTGGCTTTTGTGACATTCACCCATGGAGTCGAGCATCGTTGGAACTACCTGATGCGCACTATCCCTGATATCGGACCCCTCCTCCACCCTCTGGAAGAAGCTATCAGCGTCAATTTCATTCCCAAATTAGTGAAACACCCTCACTTAATCCCAGCAGAAAGATCACTCCTAGCACTACCAACGAGACTTGGGGGAATGGGATTGACCAATCCAGAGGAGATTGCTGCCACCGAACATCAAAACTCAGTTAAACTCAAGGCAGCCCTCACTGACCACATAATAGCTCAGGACACAACAGGTGAGGTGGATACCAGTGAAGTAAACAAGATTCGAAGGTCCATTATGACAGAACGACAGCACAGCCAAAGTGATAAGTTGCAGCAATTGATGCTGCAAGCACCAGAGAATTAAAAGAAAAAAAGTAGCTATAGAGCAAGAGGAGGGAGCCTCTAACTGGTTAACTATGTTACCGATAAGAGCAAATGGTTTCAGTCTCAATAAATGAGAAATTACAGATGCCATTGCTCTAAGGTACGGTAGGCCAGTAAAAGGTTTGCCCTCCCAACGCGTGTGTGGCTCTTCCTATGACGTCGATCAAGCCATGGTGTGCAAGAAAGGGAGCTTCATATGCATGAGGCATGAGGCACAGAAAATATGTTGAAGGATATCTGTCGTGATGTCAGGGTAGGACCGACCCTCCTTCCATTGGACGGTGAGAATTTCTAACATAGTATTTCAAACACATCCAATGAAGCCTGTGTTGACGTACGTGCTCGAGGATTCTGGACGCGGGGACAGCGAGCCTTCTTCGACATCAGGATTTTTTATCCGATGGCCGCATGTCACCGTAACCTAACTCTCGATGCTGCACACAGGAGGAACGAGAACGACAAGATAAGGGGATGCCAAGAGAATTCAGAACGTTGATCAAGGCAGCTTCACTCCTCTGGTGTTCACAACCTCTGGCGGGATAGGAATAAGTGAAAGATGCTTCTATCCCAGACTCGCGGAGGTGCTATCCAAACAGAAGCAGCAGCCCAGAAGTTATGTTACAGCCTGGATGAAATATCGACTGTCCTTCTCTCTCCTTAGGTCTGCTTTGCTCTGCTTCAGGGGAACGAGAGCATCGGCCACAAACCCGACAACAGTCGCAGATATTGACTATGCGGCAACAGTCACTGAATGCCGCATAGATCTGCAGCTTAACTAACTCAACACATCTAGGGTAGTTACTTTTGTATTAGAATATTTGATTTTAAGGTAATAAAATGGCGGGAAGGTGTGGCTATTGGGGGAGGCTGGAGGCCACGTAAATAAAAAAAAAAGTAGTAGTCGTAGTAGATGTTGAGTGTGTAACCCTACCGTACTGAAGACCAGCTATGTATACTGTATACCATTGACTCAGGTTCTTGAACGTATGAACTGTGTCCTGATTATGTATATCTCCAATAATACATAAATTACGTACGTTAAATCTTGCTATCTTGCAGGATCACTGAGTCGAGTAAGATGTGTGTGTGTGTGTGTGTGTGTGTGTGTGTGTGTGTGTGTGTGTGTGTGTGTGTGTGTGTGTGCATGTGTGTGTGTGTGTGTGTGTGTGTGTGTGTGTGTGTGTGTGTGTGTGTGTGTGTGTGTGTGTCAAAAGTCATAAAATTCCAAAGAAATAAAACATAAATACTTTTGTTTCCCAAGTCTGAGATTCCCTGGAGGCGGGAGTCCTGGGGATAGAGTCCTAGGAGGAGTCCTGGGATAGAGTCCAGGAGGGAGTCCTGGGGATAGAGTCCTAGGGAGGGAGTCCTGGGGATAGAGTCCTAGGGAGGGAGGCCTGGGGTTAGGGGGTCAAGGTTCAATGAAAAATCTTGGTTCAATAAAGTGAATTTGACCATTACGTTGGACTCTATCGTGACGGCAAGGGGGGAGGGGTGGGGGCAGAGAGAGGCAGAGGGGGGGCAGGAGGGGGCAGGAGGGGTGGGGAGCAGGAGAGAGGCGGGAGGGGTGGGGAGCAGGAGAGAGGCAGTAGGGGGGGCAGGACGGGGGCAGGAGGGGGGCAGGAGAGAGACAGGAGGGGGGCAGGAGGGGGGTGGGGGAGGGGGAGGTCAACCAATACCCATACATCGTACTTTGTATTACCCTAATGAGCTCGATATTGATATAAATAAGTAGCCAAAAAAAATAACTAAATAAAAATTATCTCTCATATGACACCTGGTTTCAGTATTAGTTGTTATAAGATGATGTCTCCTTTATCTTTATATAGTCCCAATAGTGTAGGTGTGTTTATTCTTGTTTATTGGGAACGGAGGGTGAAGGTGAGGGTGAGGATGATAGTGAGGGTGGGAGTGAAATGACATGGACTCAAAATCTCTCGAGTACAGGCATCAACAAACACTCAAATTTAAACACATACAGAGTACACAGGATACCGCCCTTGTTAGATACGACCCAAGAACTTAAACACAAATAAGAAAATAATGACAAAAAATCTATACAAAATAAGATAAAAAAAATATAACATCTTCGACATCATAAAAAGGGATCAAAGAGGCTGATAACAAAAGACACCCTAAAGATAACAAGATAACGGCAAGATAATAAAGATAAAAACTCAGATAGGAGAGATCAAACACTAGCCGTATCTGGCGGTGTGTGTGTGAGTAGGAGGGGGGGGGGGGTCGTAAGGCGGGCTAGGGCCAGGTCGTCGTCTCCAGCAAGAGGATGAAAAGAATACCCCTGATGCTCCTCATCCCTTAATTAAGCTGTTATCTTTGAGAGGAAGGGGGGAGGGGGACTGAGTTAGGGCATCTAATTGAAAAGCTGAAGGTCTGGGTCGAGATGATGTGATATTACTATGAGTTATTGAACCTTACGTGCACTAAATATTGATTGGGCCCGATCGATTGAGACGATAGGGGGATCATCGCAGGGGCCTCTTACCTCTATATTCAGCCGCTCCAATTGGATGTGTTATGATTTATCGCGTCAGACTCTGCCCAGATGAGTCCGAATTGAGATCAGCTTGAGTGATCCTTGGGACTGGGGTATCTTGTGGCTCAATAAATCATTAAGAATGTATGAGAGTTTGGCCTTATGGTTGTGTGACAAGAGATTCGCAATTTAGTACAAGCGACCCAGTTCCATTTGCTGTCTTCCAGTGCCCTGCTGAGTCGTATTACACCTTCGTTAATCGCTCTGAAACATCGCGTATGACTTGTTTGTTTTTTTGTTTTCGAGTATTTTAATATTCTTTGGCGCATGTGTTAAGAGGCGGCTTTTAGTATTGAAGGTAATATTACAAACGATTGATTTTTATTGATCTCTCACTATCGCGGCCAGCACACCAACCACTCACGGTCCCCCGCCGAGGTTGATTCTCTTCCACGAGAGGAACACGATAATTAACGTTTAATTCCTTAACACAAGTTGAAGCTCAAGCAATAAATCCTGGCCCGACTTGCCTTAATAATCTCTGAGTAATTAAGACGCCTGATGGCTGATGAATGCTGCCCGGATGACTTTCAGATTTACATGGAAATCAATTTCTTGTGAGGTGGAAGGACCAAAGTGGGGCTGAGGAGACGTACCCTACCACCGACGAGCTTATACTACAGTACCTCTTCTTCCTCCTGCTGGTGTTGGTGTGCTTCAGAAAAAATTTGTTATTGGGTAAATTACACACACACACACACACACACACACACACACACTTCCTTAGAGGTTATACAGAAGCAGTCATAATTACACAGTTTCTTTACGAGCTATTCTTCTAATGAATATAATTATAAAACCGATTAATATATTTTTTACATCTATTTAAGACAACTACAATCTGCTTTTACTTGAGAAAAATTTTAAATTTATTCAGAAAAAAATTAGATGTTATGAAGGAAGGGAAGGAAGGAGGGAGGGAAGGAAGGGGGGAAGGAAGGACCTAACATGAACAAATCCTTCTCTTCCTCCTTCTTCCTCCACCACCTCCTCCCCGTCTTCCCCTTCTTCCTCCTCACACAAAACATCGTCTTCCCTCAGTTCTCCTTTTTTTTAACTTCAAAATCCATCCCATTTTCTTTTCAGCTGGATAAAGAAAAAAATATATATATAAACCCTTCAAAATTGCATTTCATCCACAATGTAAAACACACACACACACACACACACACACACACACACACACACACACACACACACACACACACACACACACACACACACACACACAGTAAAAGAAGGTTATACGATGGCATTATTATTTTATTTAAGGTTTAAAAATCAACTAAATTACGTGTACAAGGATTTCAGAGGTCGATTTTTTATCTGACCAGCGGTGAGTTTCCTGAGGCGGCTGTGGGCAACGGCGAGGGCCTCCATCAGCGGCGAGGGTGACTGGTTAAGCACTCTTCAGGTGGCGGTGTGTGAAGGCGGCACCCCCTACTCCACACCCCCTTCCCTACTCCACACCCCCTTCCCTACTCCACACCCCCACCCTCCCAACTCTTGACACCTAACTGACTCGAGCACCTGAGGAGGAAAGTTTGGCAATTGTTGACGCTGGACCACTTGGCAATTTCTTCGTTTGATTTGTGTTGACTTAGTGCTTGTTCTAACCCTTCACCTGTTGGCATTTCCATTTAACTGACACAAGGAAAAGTGAGAAAATTTAGTTTTATTCAACTTTTCCACGTGTTGAAGTTTCTGCCAGAGATAAATTAAAAAAAAAAATCTATATTCAATTCTCTTTAAGGAAATTCATAATTATTTTATATTCTTATTATGAAGACACATTTCCTCCGTGACAAAAAGTGAATCTACACCTGAGTTTATATTTAAAAAAAAAAGTTAATTAATGCACAAAACTTCTTGCCAAACACGAGAAGACAAAACACAGAATCATCCAATGTTTCGTCTGGTCGCTACCCAAGGTCAGCTGGCAGTCAGTCAGCTCCGGCCAGCTCCCTCCTTTACACACCTCCAAGATCAACCCAAAAAATTTTCAACGTGGGTCATAGAGAGAGAGAGAGAGAGAGAGAGAGAGAGAGAGAGAGAGAGAGAGAGAGAGAGAGAGAGAATTCTCTACGAGGCGTTTGTACATACATACATACATACATACATACATACATACATACATACACGGCTGACGTAATCCTTCAGCAACACGCGGTCAGCTACTTTTTTTTATCATTTATAGATTTCATGTAACTCGTTTTTACCCCAGAGACGCGGAGATTCGTTGTTCCATAAGCAATACCAGGAAATAATTTTTTTTGTAAGTTTTTCATACATACAATGAACCAGAAGTATGTGTCCATAACTCGAACACGCGATATAACCTCGAACTGCCTTTACCGTCCTAATTACTATTACTACTACTACTACTAAATTTTTTAATGGCCTCCAGCCTCCTCCAATAGCCACACCTTCGCCGCCACTTTATTACCTTAAAATTAACTATCCTAATACATAAGTAGCTACCTTGGCTGTGTTGAGTTAGTTGAGCAGCAGATCAATGCGGCATTCAGTGACTGTTTCCTCAAAGTCAATATCTGCGACTGTTGTCGGCTTTGGGGCAGATGCTCTCGTTCCCCTGAGGCAAAGCAATGCAGACCTAAGCAGAGAGAAGGACAGTCAACATCTCAACCAGGCTGCAACATAACTTCTGATCTGCTGCTTCCCTTCAGATAACACCTCAGCGAGTCTGGCGTCGAAGCATCTTGTACTTGGTCCCATCCCACCAGAGGTTGTGAACACCATATGCCCTAATCATGTCGTTCTTGTTCCTCCTGTGTGTAGCATCGAGAGCTAAGTTACGGTGACATGCGGCCAGGGGATAAAAAAATCCTTATGTCTACTACTACTACTATTACCATTATAAGCGGTGGGTTTAGAATAAAGTTTTGTAAACATGCTTCTTTTTCCCGCAAAAATATGAGGATAATTAAATAAGTACAGTGTGACTTTCAAATGATTAAATAAAGACCACAGACAGACAGACACACACACACACACATTTGTAGAGACTCATGTATGGTATAGAGCTAGAGAGAGAGAGAGAGAGAGAGAGAGAGAGAGAGAGAGAGAGAGAGAGAGAGAGGAGGTAGGTAGGTAGGTAGGTAGGTAATCTGGGCTCCCTGGTATGTGGGTAATGGCCCAGGGAAGTATTTAGGACCTACAGTGAATAGGTTAATGGTAACAAATTGATACTGTTGAGTCGAAGAAAAAAGAGTGGAAAGGTGATATTAGACCAGGTAAGAGAGAGATGATTGATTAGATACGATAGAGGTAGATCTGAGAGAGAGAGACAGAGAGAGAGAGAGAGAGAGAGAGAGAGAGAGAGAGAGAGAGAGAGAGAGAGAGAGAGAGAGAGAGAGAGAGAGAGAGAGAGAGGCAAGATAGTGTTATGACAGTAGGAGGAATATAAATCCATTACTAACGGATACCTCACGTGCAAGTAAGTGATTATTCTTCAGGTAAATATATCTCAATCAGCTAAAGTGAGTCTCGTAGGCAGTGTGGATAGAAGACGCTGTACACTAAGCCTTTTCTTCGGCACACAAGCTGACAGCGTGACCGGCATTGCACTTGACTTCACTCCCCCCCCATCTGTAATGTTAGGTAACCAGTCATAAAGGCCAGGGGGGTGAATGAGGTGAGAAATAGCGAGACTTCTGTGAGGTGAATGCTGTATCTATAAAATATACAGTTACATGATAAAACAATTGTATTATCATGTAATTGTAACCACAGATACCTAACCGAAACGACCCCAGTAATAATAATAATAATAATAATAATAATAATAATAATAATAATAATAATAATAATAATAATAATAATAATAATAATAATAATAATAATAATAATAATAATAATAATAATAATAATAATAATGATACAGGTACCAAAAAACTCACTCACAGGGCAACACGCACGACCACAGACTAATCGAGGCTACGAACTTAAGAAAATTAAAAACTTCATTCACACCAACGTAATGGAATCCAACTACAGATGAAGATTATAAGCATTGCAGAATCACGAGACCACGATTGCATCATCAACCACAACCCTGCAATAACAACAGCAACAACTATTCCCACAGCCAACCAATCCATCACAAGCAGTACTGAGAGCGGTTTATCATCCGTGTGTGAGCTTTTCTCCAGCGAATTATTTTTTTTCATTTTTTTCAAACTTGGAAGTAAAGAATTAATCTGGTATTGGGTGACTCTCTGGACACGTCAAGGGGATTATCAGTACAAGTAGCTTCCTATGATAGAAAAATATATAGGAATTTACTGTTATTAATTGACAGGTAAAGTGAGAATTTGTCTTTCTTTAAAAATAGTTGAAAGAAAAAAATCCAAATTTACCTGAACTCATATAATCTCTCTCTCTCAGATCAAACCACAATGATACAGATATTGTAAGTGCTTTTAACCTAACTCCCAAAGGATAGATTAAGATAAATCTCCCATCAATTATCAAGTGATGGGGGAGGTCAGACTGGGATGGGGAGAAGGGGTAAGGAGGGATGGGGAGGAGGGTTGGAGAGGGGTGGAGTGTGGGGGGTGGGAGGGGGGGGGTGGAGGGGCGTGGTTGAGGGTTGGTATTGGCCATCACTGACACTCCTCCTGGACAATGGACACGACCTCCTCCTCCTCTCCTCTTCCTCCTCCCCTCCTCCTTCCTCCCCTTCTTCCTCCCTCTTCCTCCTCCTCCCCGTACCCTCTCAACTTGTCGGTAAACCAACCCTTGGGGCTAGAAAGGCCATCCAACATGACCTTAAGGGGAAAGAATGGGCGGTGGAGGCTGATAGGCTACCCTTGAAACTATTGTGAATTAGAGGCCCTTGTATACGGTAGGGTCGGTAAGTCGGCGCAAATGATAGATGGTTGGGGAGGAGGAGGAGGGAGGGAGGAGGAACGGAGGAAGTGAAGGGATGGGAAAGAGGAAGGAAGGGAAGGGAAGAAGGGAAGGGAAGGGAAGGGAAGGAAGGGAAGGAAGGGAAGGGAATGAGAGTGGAGGCGTTGGTTAAAGGTAGAGAAAGTTTCTTGCGTTTACCGTAATGAAGGAACGGGATTTATTAGTATGGAGAAACTGAGATGAGATCCAGTGGAGTGAGGAGGAGGAGGCAGGGTGGGGAGGGGTGAGGGGGAGGGTGAGGGTGAGGGGGAGGGGATGGTGAAGGGAAGGTATAAACAATTAAGAGGTCAGGAAGGGTCAGGAGGAAGCCACTACCACCATCACCACCACTATCACTAATATCACTACCAACACCACCATCACCATCACACCACCACCAAGGTCATAATATAACAAGAACGAAGGTAATTTTCCTGCCTAAAGAAAGCTAACAACGTTTAGTAATTCCTCTGAGGACCTGTGAGTGTGTGGTCATACTGCTGACATACTTAAATAATGTTGGTCCACTGAGGATTTTATCAGGAGGGAGGGAAGGGGAGGGTAGGAGGGGGTAGGGAAGGTAGGGAGGGAAGGGAGGGTAGGGTAGGGGATGGAGGGAAGGGAGAAAGGGAAGGATAGGGAAGGGATGGAGGGTAGGGTAGGGAATGGAGGGGTAGGGAGGGTAGGGTAGGGAAGGGAAAGGAGGGAGGGTAGTAATTTTCACAGTTCCGGTTAGGCTTTCTAACCCTGATATCATAACCCCGAATAATTATAGCTGGGTTGTGGATATTACTCGGATAATTACAATCTGCGGTGGATATTTTTTTCAACTTATCATGAATGGTTGTTGAGAACTGCATGTATCGTCACGAAGGTAAAGTGAAGATTCTTAGGGTGTAATTATAACAGAAGAGGAAGTTTTAAGGGAGTTTAATAGACGCGGTTTTGTTGAGTGACGGGGAGATGACACACACACACACACACACACACACACACACACACACACACACACACACACACATGACCTCCCCGTTCTGATGAGTACACACCAACGAGTTATCACCGGATATTACCTCCCACAAGACCAATATAGCCATAGATATGAAAGATAACATTTTCATCATAAATAATTGGCAAATACAAAGTAATTGGTATGTAATAAGCATTTAATTAGAAGTAAAATATAAACTCCTACAGATGGCTTCTCTCTATATATATCTCTTGACGTATGTGTGGCTCCCTTATCGCTATAATCGTCATCACGAAGCATTAATAAATTCTTATGTTGATAATTAGAACACATAATTTGACTAGTGTTTCAAGGTTAAGCCCAACACGTCGAGATAAATAACACCGCTACTAATTCTACCACTGTCTTCTCTAAGTCCTCTCCACGACCATTAATTTTACATGCAGTTAAGTTTTAATTGGGAATGTAAGAGAGGCGGGTGTTGTTAGGGAGGTGTGGGACATATATTTACCAGTACAGTATTAGATTATCTGTGCTAGCACCGGTACACAGTGATCTACATCATGTCTCCCAGTTAATTAAACAGAGGCACAGGTAGTAACAGGGGAAACAATATTAAAATCGTGTGTGTGTGTGTGTGTGTGTGTGTGTGTGTGTGTGTGTGTGTGTGTGTGTGTGTGTGTGTGTGTGTGTGTGTGTGCGTGTGTGTTGAATAAAATCGTCTGGCACTGACCAAATAAAATATCATTAGCGGCATCCAGTAGTGAAGGTGTTAGTGGAGGTACTTTAGTAAGGTGACCTGGACGTGTACAATGAAAGGAGGAAGAGAGGCTGGTAATGAGAGCGTGAATGACAGGTGGAGGGAAGACGGAAGAGAAAGAACCAAAGAATAAGGTGGATAGACACATTGAAAGAGATCGAGAATAAACGGGTGTGATAGAGAAATAAGGATAACAGCAGAAGAGAAGCGGCCCCCGTGAAGGAGCAGTGTGTGACAAACACCTCACCACGATAGGTCATTTAGCCAACTGTCAAGATGTTCTGGCTTCATGGCCAGCCCATGGCCACATCATAGCAGTAGGCCACATCCCTGTATGTGCTCTGTAGTATTATAATGCTGTTCCTCTTAACTTTGCTTGGCCTCTCGATAAACTGAAATCCGAGTTGTGTTTAAAATCACTTTGGCAATACCTCCATAAATTTCTTTCTCCAGGGCTATTTATTTACAAAAAATAATCTATCTATCTATTTATCTATCTAACCATTTCACACACACACACGCACACACACACACACACACACACATATATATATATATATATATATATATATATATATATATATATATATATATATATATATATATATATATATATATATATATATATATATATATATATATATATATATATTCATTTATACCTTGTTACAGACAGAACAGCACTCAGTAAGCGTGTACCAGCATACCAAAGACTTGCTACCAGACTATTTGTGTTGAAGGTCGGGTGTTTACATGTGGGCGTGCCCTTGTTCAAGGCGGTGTCTGCATACATCATCATGATTAGAGAGTGGCTTAAAAAACCCTTCAGTAACGCCGGTTGCCTACTGATCCAGATGCGTCTACCGGCCACCATCCGGCCATAAAGAGCCGGTGTGATATACTGGTGTCTGCCTCCCTCCCTCCCTACCCCTCACTCAGTCGTTGAAAGGTCTTAGGCTTTGCTCTACAGCGTCTGAGTTAATCAGTTGATGGATGCTAGTGGTTACCTGCTAAGCTCGAGGGAGAGGCAAGAGGGGGAGAGTGAAGGGGCGAGAGGAGGGGAGAAGGGGAGGAGGAGAAATGGAAAGGGAACAAGAAAAGAAAATGTAAAAAGACGGAATAAGAAAAGAAGACGAAAGAGGGTAAGAGGGGGGGAAGGGAGAAGGAAGTGGATGAGAGGTAGCGAGAAGAATGAGGATGAGGGAGACGAGAAGAAAGATTGGAACGAGGAGATGAGGGTGAAAGAGGGGAGAAACATGGAGGATAAGAAGGGGGGAGGGAGAAGGATGGGGAATTCAAGAAGAGAGAAGAGAAAAAAGAGAGGTATTAAGATGAGAAAGGAGAGAAGGAAATGGGAAAAAGGATAGGGGAGAGGAAGGAGAATGATAGGATGATGATGATGATGAGAGAGAGAGAGAGAGAGATTACTTTACGCACCTATTAAACAGAGGACGTGTAATGGACGGCCTACACGGACGGGCACAAAGCGCGGATGACAGGTGACAGACAGAAGAAGGAAGATACAGGTTAAAGTATGCAAATCAGAGACAGGAAAGAGACGACAAGACATAGAAGAGACGACAGGACATAGAGAGGCAGAAAGAGAGACACGGGAGATGAAGAGAGACAGAAGGGAGACAGAAGACAGAAGAGAGACAGAGTAGAGACACGGGAGATTAAGAGAGATAGGAGGAAACACAGGAGTTAAAAAAAGACCACAGGGCAGAAGGAGATGAGACACAAGACAATAAAGAAGAACAACGAAGACAAAGATACAATACACAGAAGAGAACGAAAGGTTAAAGAAACACACAATAAAAAATAAAACGAAAGATATAGATAAGAAAACCCAAGAAAGAAAAAAATAAATAAAGTGACAAGACAAAAGTAATGATGACGTGTGATTTGAGATAGTTGACGGGAGATAGTAAATAAAAGAGAGAAAGGGAGATAAAGAATAAAAGATACGAGAGAGGGAATGACAGATAATAAAAGAGAAATAAGAAAAAATGAAAGACAGAAAATAAGATACGAAAATGAAAGAAAGAAAATGAGAGAGAGAGAGAGAGAGAGAGAGAGAGAGAGAGAGAGAGAGACAGAGAGAGAGAGAGAGAGAGAGAGAGAGAGAGGGGGTGTGGTGGTAGGTAGCTAGGTAGTGTGTGTGTGTGTGAATGGAAAAAAGAGGCAACAAAAGACAAAAAATCATACCTGAAGACATGGCAGATAACACTACCACACACACAAACACACACACACACACACACACACACACACACACACACACACACACACACACACACACACACACACACACACACACACACACACACACACACACACACACAAAACACACACACACACACACACACACACACACACACACACACACACACACACACACACACACACACACACACAAACACACACACACACACAAACACACACACACACACTATTATTATTATTATTATTATTATACACACACACACACACACACACACACACACACACACACACACACACACACACACACACACACACACACACACACACACACATGAAAACAAAAAGAATACAATGTAAACAAAGCAGAAGAAAGTCAAATAATAACGATAAGAAAGAAGAATTATAGGGTGGAGAGAAGAGGTTTAGGGCGTGACGGGATCTCAGGGGATACGTCGGTAGGTCGCTCGGTAGGTTCGGTCGGTCGGTTGGTAAGTCGGTCGGTCGGTCGGTAGGTCGGTCGGTCCACAAGAGGTCAGCACTAGGTAATGGTGACTCTATCCAGATCAGTGAGGTCGACTCGGCCTTGTGTACCTCAAGCAGACGAGAAAGTTGATATGTGTGTCTGTGTGTGTGTGTGTGTGTGTGTGTGTGTGTGTGTGTGTGTGTGTGTGTGTGTGTATGTGTGTGTGTGTGTGTATGTGTGTGTGACTATAAAACCTCACGCCTCCAGGATACTTAGCGTGCAGGGGAGCGATCATCACGAGTACCTTCAATAACTTATACAGGTGAACTATTACCAAAGTGGATTAAGACATGTCCCTCTTGACGGCATCTAGGACCTGAGGGGAGGAACTCAAGGGCGCCTCTATCCTGCCACACATCCTGAAGATCCCATACAGCATCCTGAAAACATCCTGCAACTGCATCCTGAAGAATCCTAAACAGTATCCTGAAACATCCTGCACCGTATCCTGAAGAATCCTAAACAGCATCCTGAAACATCCTGCACCGTATCCTGAAACATCCTATACAGTATCCTGAAACATCCTATACAGTATCCTGAAGAATCCTAAACAGTATCCTGAAACATCCTGCACCGTATCCTGAAGAATCCTAAACAGCATCCTGAAACATCCTGCACAGTATTTTGAAACATCCTGCACCGTATCCTGAAGCATCCTACACAGTATCTTGAAACATCCTGTCATATATCCTGAAACATCCTACACAGTATCCTGAAACACACATCTTGAAACACCCTACACAGTATTCTGAAACATCCTACACGGCATCATGAAGCATCCTACACAGTATCCTGAAATATCCTACACAGAATCCTGTAACATTCTACACAGCATCCGGAAGCATCCTACACAGTATTCTGAAACATCCTCCACAGTATCCTGAAACATCCTACACAGTATCATGAAACATCCTACACAGTATCCTGAAGCATCCTGAAACATCCTACACCGTATCCTGAAAATCCTACACAGTATCCTGAAGCATTATGAACCATCCTATACCGTATCCTGAAACATCCTACACACTATCCTGAAACATCCTACACAGTATCCTGAAACAACCTTCATCGTATCTTGAAAGATCCTACACAATATCCTGAAGCATCCTGAAACATCCTACACAGTATCCTGAATCACCACAACATGTATTATCCTTCACCTTATGTATATTAAGTAAGGCATCAACACTACGGCAATTGTTACGGTACACTAACACTCCGGCCATGCACACTTTGGTAAATTCCCCGACATTAAGATACCATCAAGATCCACCTAAGTATTGTCTTGTGGGTGGAGGCCAGAGAAATTATTCCCCCCTTTTTTTTTGTTCCTTTCCGTGATGGGTGGATGGAGGTGTAAGGTGGAGCAGGTGGAAGCGTGGGTTGAAGAAAGTGGAAATATGGATATAAGAAGATTTCAGGTGAAGGTTATTGAGTATATGACGACACTGAGGGTAACTTTTAGTGCTTTGGGTTTGGGTGAATGTGTGTCTGATGGCTGAGGTTAGGTTAGGTTACTTGTTTTGGGTTAGATAAAAAAAATAGAGTAAATTTAGGTGCGGGTGATTCTCGTGAGCTTAGGAGACTTAAGACGCGGCAGGTGGTAGCATAAAAATCAGATTAAATGATATATAGCTCAATCCATTAACAGCACATTACATTACTTTAAACCTGCTACCACAACTTGATACGAGTTCACTCCTCCTACAGTGACGACAGAACAGTCTTAATTATACATCCATGATCAGTAATTGATCACAGGTCATCGATCACTACCAGGAGCAGACGACTCAGCCACTCAGGAGTAAAATTGATCAAGAGCCACAAGGCAAAAAAAGGTGTCAAGTTAATGATGGTCGACTGGCATGGAGGATTTGGGAGCAAAGTTAAAGCAACACATTAGTACACAACACCTGCTTATGATACCTCAAGCAGCTGTTGTGTCAGGAGCTAATGTGATGATGTGGTGTAATGCTTTTAATCCAGTGTTGAAGATGAAATTGTGGTCCATACTTGAAGAGAGAGGAAAAAAATGCATATGCAGTGTTGGAGAGTGGATGGTATTAAAATATTAAGTTGGAGAGAGAATGGCATCTAAGTGTTGGGGGGGAGAGATAGAGAATTTAGTGTTTGGGAGAAGAGAGAGGTCCAGGATGTGTTGGAGATAAGATGATGACATCCCAGTAGTGAAGAAGAGATAATATTCTTATATTTGAGAAGAGATGACGTGCTTGGTACTGCTGGAGAGGACATGGGGAAAGAGATGAAATTCCTTTGGAGATGAGATGTTTTCACCGTCGGGTAAGATATAGTATTCTAATATTAAATGGACTCTCAGTGTAGAGAGATAATATTCAATCGTCTGGTACCTGAGATGGTTTCCCAATAATAAGATTTAGGGATTAATTAGTGATAAAAAATAAGTCGAATTTCAGTCACAGGTCAAATCAACTACTCAAATTTCAACACGTCGTCCAGCCATTGGGGAAAGGACTATGCACAGGACAGGAAGAAAAAAATGTAATCGTAAATTCAGAAATGTTGCTTCAAAACTCAAACACGCAACACTTATAACCTGTGCACATAAAGCAACAATAAGGTGGTGCATGGTGAGGCGGTGCATGGTGAGGCGGTGCATGGTGAGGAGGTGCATGGTGAGGCGGTGCAGGATGAGCCGGTGCATGGTGAGGAGGTGCATGGTGAGGCGGTGCATGGTGAGGCGGTGCAGGGTGAGGAGGTGCAGGGTAAAGTGGTGCAGGGTGAGGAGATGCAGGAGGTGGGGAGAATTCACAGTGAGGCGGTGCAGGGTGAGGAGGTGCAGGGTAAAGTGGTGCAGGGTGAGGAGATGCAGGGTGAGGAGGAGCGGGTTTGTGCGTCCTGCCTTCAAGGAGGGACAGGGGGAGTGAGACCTGGCATATGCTATTATCAGAGTCATACTTATTAATGGGATCTATTAAGCAGGTAACAGGTTTCTCCTTTGACAAGTCCACACCGCTCTTGGGCCAGAGCCATGGGCGACGACGACGAGGAGAAGGAGGGTGATGATTATGATTACGGTGAGGAGGAAGATGAGGAACAAGGGGGAGAGAGAGAGATAAGCAGGGAGAGAAGAGAGAGAGGGAGAGAGTAGGATGTGAATCTAAGAGGGAGGAAGAGTATGGGACAGAATGAGCATGAGGAAGAGGAAAGAGAGGAGGGAGGGAGGGAAGAGAGGAGAGGGGGAGAAGGAAAGAAAGAGTAGGGGGGAGAGGGAGAGGAAAAGGAAAGTAAGTGTAGGGAGGGAGGGAGGGAGGAAGGAAGGAAGGGAGGAAGGGAGGAAGGAAGGGAGGGGAGGGGGAGGGGAGGGAGGGACGGAGGGAGGGAGAGAGAAAGAAAGGGAGGAGGAAGATGAGTGGAGGAGTGGGAGAGCAGGTAGGGAGGAGAAAAAGTTGCAGGAAGGAAAAGGAGGGAAGAAGGAAGAAGGGAGGAAAGGAGGGGTTGGGTAAGGAGGGAGGAGGAGGACGATAATGATGATGGCCAATGATCAATATTATCATTCCAGTGCGGGAGGCGGGACCTGGAATGATAACCGAGCATAATCTCGTGTCGGCCACCAGAATGATTAAAGGCAGCCGGTGCACGGGGCTAACATACACGTTTAATGACATTACTCTGGCCTCTTGCAGACCAGCCCCATACCGTTACTGAACTGGATCCCACTCATCCTACACCATTCCCTTTCTGGCTCGAACATCCTACTGCTTTCTCGCTCTAATGTTACCTATAATCATTCTATAATCATCCTAACTATACTTTTCAGCATCATACTGCCGTTGCATGTAATGTAGAGTCGGGGTCAAAAGTTCGCACCAGTTCCAAATGAAGCAGCATCGACCCCAGAGATGAAACAGTGAGGTTAAGTCAGTTTGGAGACTCATTCCCGTGACTCAGATTCACCGAGAGGCCAACTTTTGTCCCCGACTGTACAATCATACAGTCAACCCAGCCAACAGGTGAGTGAAAGTCATTACCACATCAAGGTTAAGACGCAGTAGTTCATAATTATGTTACCTGAAGGAAAGTATTGTGTACCTGTCACTGTATATGTACATTTCCACATTAAACGATAATTCTACGTCAAATTTCCAAAATCAGAATCAACGAACACTAACCACTACGAGGAAAGACACAACATAACACACTCCATACACCGTGAAGGAAATCCATTAACAAGGTCTGTATACGTTTAGCAGTCAATCATTTAACATCATGAAGGGTACAGTCAATCATCGTAACATACATGAAGGGTACAGTCAATCATCTTAACATACATGAAGGTTAATCATTTAACATAGAAGGTACAGTCAATCATCGTAACACATGAAGGGTACAGTCAATCATCTTAACATACATGAAGGGTACAGTCAATCATCTTAACATACATGAAGGTACAGTCAATCATCTTAACATACATGAAGGGTACAGTCAATCATCTTAACATACATGAAGGGTGCAGTCATCATCTTAACATACATGAAGGGTACAGTCAATCATCTTAACATACATGAAGGGGTACAGTCAATCATCTTAACATACATGAAGGGGTACAGTCAATCATCTTAACATACATGAAGGGTACAGTCAATCATCTTAACATACATGAAGGACAGTCAATCATCTTAACATCATGAAGGGGTACAGTCAATCATCTTAACATACATGAAGGGGTACAGTCAATCATCTTAACATACATGAAGGTACAGTCAATCATCTTAACATACATGAAGGGTACAGTCAATCATCTTAACATACATGAAGGGTACAGTCAATCATCTTAACATACATGAAGGGTACAGTCAATCATCTTAACATACATGAAGGGTACAGTCAATCATCTTAACATACATGAAGGGTACAGTCAATCATTTAACATACATGAAGGGTACAGTCAATCATCGTAACATACATGAAGAGTTACAGTCAATCATCTTAACATACATGAAGAGGTACAGTCAATCATCTTAACATAACGCAGGTGATGCGTCAGGGAGTGTTGAAGGAGCCGCCCACAGCCTGTCACCTGCGGACCTACAACACTAATTATTGTCAAAAGTCTGAACCCTGTTACTGTTGGGAGGTGAGGAGAGAAGGATGTTGATGCCACACGTCGATCCCATAGTCGGGAGAAGAGTAGAGTAGAGAAAGGAAAGAGAAGAGAAGAGGAAGAGAACCAGAGGTCAACTATAAACACTAATTAATCCTTTGGTGGTATACAGACATAGTGTCATGAGATCTCAAAAGACACACAGACAGAATCAAGACACACTATCATACATTACTACTATAGATTTGGTGAATGTTTAAGCACATCTTTTGATGTTAAGCTGAAGTAGATGAAACACATCAGAATATGACCCGAAACTTATCAAACACACCTGAAGTAGATCAGGAAACATTCAACACACCTGAAGTAACACTCATCAGAACAGGTGTTTATGTGTTGTGTTTCCTACAAGGAGTAACACTGGGTCCCGCTTGACAATGACCTCTCACTGCTGACACTGGATACACCAACATGAGGACGAGAGAGAGAGAGAGAGAGAGAGAGAGGTATATAAGACCCACGCCATGAGATAATGGTTAGTAAGATCGAGGGTCACATGCATCAGAACACTTAAAACCCCGATTAGTACTGGTCTTAACAACTTAATATTCTGATGGGTGACACAAGGGGGTAGCTACACAGGTGGGGGTAACATAGGTGGGGGTAACACAGGTGGAGGTAACACAGGTGGGGGTAACACAGGTGGGGGTAACACAGGTGGGGTAACACAGGTGGGAGGTAGCACATGGGTTGGGGTAACACAGGTGGGGGGAGGTAACACAGGTGGAGGTAGCACAGGTGGGGAGGTAACACTGGTGGAGGTAACACAGGTGGAGGTAACACAGGTGGGAGGTAACAGGTTGGGAGTAACACATGTGGGGAGGTAACACAGAGTGGAGGGTAGCACAGGTGGGAGGTGACACAGGTGGGAGTTAACACAGGTGGGGTAACACAGGTGGGGTAACACAGGTGGGAGGTAGCACAGGTGGGGTAACACAGGTGGAGGTAACACAGGTGGAGGTAACACAGGTGGGAGGTAACACAGGGTGGCAGACACAGGTCAGGGGTAGCACACAGGTGGGGTAGCACAGGTGGAGGTAACACAGGTGGGGGGTAGCGCAGGTGGGAGTAACACAGGTGGGTGTAGCAGCACAGGTGGAGGTAACACAGGTGGGAGGTAACACAGGTGGGGTTACACACAGGTGGGGGAGGTAACACAGGTGGGAGGTAACACAGGTGGGATAACACAGGTGGGAGTAGCACAGGTGGGAGGTAGCACAGGTGGGAGGTAGCACACAGGTGGGAGGTAACACAGGTGGGGGTTACACGGGTGGGGGAGTAACACAGAGGTGGGAGTAACACAGGTGGGGTAGCACAGGTGGGAGGTAGCACAGGTGGGAGTAACACAGGTGGGAGGTAGCACAGGTGAGGTAACACAGGTGGGAGTAACACAGGTGGAGGTAACACAGGTGGGGGTAACACAGGTGGGGGGTAACACAGGTGGGAGTAACACAGGTGGGGTGCTGGGTGGGGGTGGCACAGGTGGGAGGTAACACAGGTGGGGTAACAAGGTATCACAGGTGGAGGTAACACAGGTGGGGGTAACACAGGGGTAACACAGGTGGAGGTAACACAGGTGGGAGGTAACACAGGTGGGAGGTAACACAGGTGGGAGGTAGCACAGGTGAAGAGGAGGTGGGGTAGCACAGGTGGGGGTAACACAGGTGGGAGGTAACACAGGTGGGGGTAACACAGGTGGGGTAACACAGGTGGGAGGTAACACAGGTGGGGGTAACACAGGTGGGGGTAACACAGGTGGGAGGTAACACAGGTGGGAGGTAACACAGGTGGGGGTAACACAGGTGGGGAGTAGCACAGGTGGGAGGTAACACTTGTGGGGAGGTAACACAGGTGGGGGTAACACAGGTGGGAGGTAACACAGGTGGGGGAGGTAACACAGGTGGGAGGTAACACAGGTGGGGTATTACAGGGTGAGAGGTAACACAGGTGGGGGTAACACAGGTGGGGGTAACACAGGTGGGGAGGTAACAGGTGGGAGGTAACACAGGTGGGGAGGTAACCTGTCTGAGGTGAGTGAAATACATGTAATCAGAATCAAGGGATAATGGGTGGTTTGTTAAGTATTTTCTACCATATAGTGAGAGTTGAAGTAATTCCCAATGTGAGATATAATTCTGATTTAAATACCCACTCAAGACAGACTCAAGAATTATAGTTACTGTTATATTTTCTTTTCAAGCGTTGTGAAAAAGTATAGCGTTAAGTAGTAGTTGGCAGTAGAGGATTAAGTGGTAGGTAACAGTAGAGCAATCAATAGGTGACAGTAGAGCAATTAATAAGTGACAGGTGACTGTAGAGCAATCAGTAAGTGACAGGTGACAGTAAAACAGCCCCACGTAACCCTCAACCCTTAGCCCCAGTGATAACCTGCTCACCTCTAGCCCCAGCTCTGCCAATAGTCGCCCTCCCATTCCTCTCGTATATCCCTCAAAAGAAAATTAAAAAGGCTTTCATCTCAGTATTACCCGGATTTACGGCCCGAGATGTATATCGAAAGACTCTTGACCTACAAAGAAAAATATTATCTGAAACTTAGTCGAACTGCCAGACTGATTTGAGAGGGGAGGAAGAGGAGGTTGGGGGTGGATGAGGGGAGAGGTTGGGAGGGTATGGCAGGGGGGAGAGGTTGGGAGGATGGGGGGATGGGGGAGGTGGGAGAGAGGAGAAGAGGAGGTTGGATATGATGGCGGGAAGGGGAATGATGAGATAGGAGAGGAGATGAGGAGGTTGGGGGGATGGGAGAGGGATGGGAGAGGTGGGGGGGAGAAGAGGAGGTTGGGGGGATGGGGGAGGGATGGGAGAGGTGGGGGAGGGAGAAGAGGAGGTTGAGAAGATGATGGCAGGGGGATTAGGGGATAGTCTTGAGAGAGAAGATGAAAAAGATTGAAAGATTCGGTTTAACTCTGGAGTTTGGGAAGGTGAAGGTAGTGTAGATTAACAAGGTGCGTCGCCGTCTGCCCAGAGTGATTGCTTGCTCATCTGATTATTCATGGTGGCTTGTATATTGTGTGGGGGGGTCAGGGTAATGTGAGTGGAAAGGAAATATTTCTTTTAAATTGTTTGAGTTTTAGTTTTTGACGTTGATGGTAACACACTAAGCTACGTTGTTGGGGTAGGTATGTGTGTGTGTTGTGTTGTGTGTGTGTGTGTGGTGTGTTGTGTGTGTGTGGTGTGTTGTGTGTGTGTGTGTGTGGTGTTGTGTGTGTGTGTGTGTGTGTTGTGTTGTGTGTGTGTGTGTGTGTTGTGTGTGTGTGTGTTGTGTGCTGTGTTGTGTTGGTGTTGTGTGTGTGTGTGTGTGTGTGTGTGTGTTGTGTGTGTGTGTGTTTTGTGTTGTGTTGTGTTGTGTTGTGTGTACAGAGCCATAAAAAAAATACCCCTGATTTTACGTACATTAAAACCTGGGTATTCTTTTCGATGACCCTTCATATGAACATACTAAATACATGTATTATTCCCATACACTTATCAGTGAAAGAAACAATTCCTACTTATAAAAACACCTACATACGAGGTTAAACATAAATTCTCCCAGAAACACACAAAGATGAACACATTAATATCACACTTATAAATATTGCAAACGGCATAATACATCATCTCCATAAATTATCTCCTTATCATTCTTATCTCTTTCCAGTTTGATATTTACAGAGTGAAAGTACAATGATTCTCCCCAACAAGGTGAACTTCATTAGAATATCCTGGTCGTCTTAGTTTCAGGTGACATAGATCTCAGTACACTCGCCCTAACAACAACATTATCTGCTGTTTAACACTGACTTTTGATACCATGATTTAGTTACCTACAATAATTCTATAAAGCGTATGATTTATTTTTTTGGGAGGAGTGGGTGTATTTGTGCTCTACATCGACGCTTAATATTCTACACCTTCAATACGTTGTTTTCTACTTAAGCTGAAAAAGTTCTAAGACTGCCCGGACTCTGTGTATACCAATAAGCTTCACATCTTGAGCTTTAAGATAGCAAATAATGTTCCTTCATAACTCAAGGAACAACTATTATTTCCACGAGATTATAGTGACTAGGTGAAGTAAATCCGTCAGCGATACACACATTGTTTTCATACATAGATGGGAAGTGTGTATCGAGGGTCAGGTTGATAATGGTGTATTGCAACTCACTGCTCGACACCATGTTAGTCAATATATCTCAGGTGTAAGGTACATGGTTGAGATATTTCTTTGCTCTGTTGAATATAAAATCAATTTGTAAGATAATTTTTGAGTAAATTTTCTTATATATTTAAATATCCAGGTTATAAATTAGGATAAACAAAGTGCCCTTTATGTCAAGTTTGGCGCACGAGCGAGTTAACTCTTCGTCTAACTGAATTATTTACATTTATCTTATCAATATTACTTGAATTAATGAGAAAACTATCCTTGTTAAATTATGATCATAAATAACTTAGTATAATATAGAATTCAATAAAACCCAGGAGTAATGAGAATAAATTGAAGAAATTCCACAACAGGTCGACTCCACAAACCATGATAGACACTAGTGGTTTTCCTCGTGTATATATTAAACAATAAAATATCTTAATTCCCCCGAATATGATATCATAATTGAGTGCCATCTTCATCCATCAGTCTCAGTCTCGGTTCGCTTCATAAGGCTCACACACACACACACATGCCAATAATAAACGAATGATGTCATCGCTTACAAAGTAAATCAAGAATTTGTCTTCACCACCACCACCACCATCACTGTCCAGTCTTACCCTCACACGTTGGATGAAACTGTCAATCAGCTCGTTGTCCAATAATCTCCCCAACCATAACAGTTGTGCATGTTAATATAAAGTCTCAGTTTGCAAATTCGACGAAGGTTTGAACATGACAAGCATTAGAGGTGTAACGTCAATGGTTAATCGAAATAACAAAAGGCATATCTGACCTCAGCTGTAGTGACCAGGACGGCCATGTGTTGGACTGTTGAGTGTTATACAGGCGGGGGACGTGAACCACAAACACGACATCTCCTCAGAGAGGAACTTAACTTTACCAAGGCAACACCAACCCAACACACACTGGCCCATACCACTCCTCTATGATATGACAACACAAGTACCAGTGAGGGAGACACACAAGGTGTTACGTAGCTCAGGTGAGGCACCAGTCTCACTCTGTCGTCGACTAGTCGTAATCTTTTACAATTTGGTGGTTATATTTATATACCATATTGACGATGTTTATTGTACTTGGTAACTGTGAGATAAATGAGAGAGAGAGAGAGAGAGAGAGAGAGAGAGAGAGAGAGAGAGAGAGAGAGAGAGAGAGAGAGAGAGAGAGAGAGAGAGAGAGAATTTCCAACAACAAAATTGTCAAAATACAAGACACCCGAGTTTCTTTTAGCTGGCAAATTGGGCCGAAATCGCCATGTTAGATCAAGATTACATTATATATTAGTTCTGGACATTAGGCTACACAAACCTGGTATTTTTTCCTCTCGGGTAATTAGTACTTTATTAAATTTTACTTACATTACAAAGTTCTGTTGACAGTAGTTACCTGCAGATGATAGTAATGTTTCACTTACATCACGGGAATTACTGGTACTAATCACCCATGATTCTGTCGAGGCTGTATAAGGCATGGAAGACTTATACCAATTACGACAAGTCATGATTAACAATAATACTGATCCTGTTTTGTACGGGTCTACGTTATTTAAGGTCCATTTAACCAGCTGTAATTGGGTACACGTGTGATGTACCTAACCTAACCGGCTACTGACGGTCCCTCGATTACAAGGACTCGCTGTAACCTCATTATATATTCCTCTTGTGTCTAGTTAACACATGTAATCTACTCAGGATAATCGGCGTGTAACCGACCCATAAAAAAACTAAAGGAAAACTCGATATTGCTTCATCTGTTCTGCCACGGGAGGGACTTGGCGCGTCGAGGCCCTTGGCAGAGTCCCGGGTGCGATTTGTCGTCGGATTTACGATGAGGATTACAGGTATCACTGAGGGGTGGTGGGTGATTACTGATGCCTGCCTGCCTCGGGTCTCTGCTATAATTCGGCATAATACCGGGTTACAGAGGTGCTTCTCCGGGCGGTTGCATGATCACCCAGGGGCGAGGTATTGCTGTCTGTGGCTCCAGTAGTGTCTGTGTGTATCATAGAATGGTGTACCAGTCTCAGGGGGTACCAGTCAATGGTGTACCATTTAGCACTAATGTACCAGTTTCATGAAGTAATTACAGGAGGTTCCCATTCTGGTGTTGTTCAAGGTAGATGATTTTTATCAGTCAGGTTCAGGTACTAAGTAAGTAACATGTACCAGGCAGGTGCTGTACTCCTCAGGTGAAGTACCAGTTAGTGGTGCTCCATCCTAATTATGTCACGGTTTTGTGGTGGACCAGTCGGTGTACAGTCTCACTCAAAAGTTTGTTATCTCTCCCAGCCAGCTATTGCTGCACTGTCTGCTTCAGATGTTTGAAACTATCTCATTACCAACCAGAACATGAAACTGGTACGAATGAATCTAAAGGTTCGAAGTAACAGACTCAAGTTCAGTCATCTGAAGCAGGCAGTGCAGCAATTGCTGGCTGGGAGAGTTAACTAACTTTAGGGTGAGACTGTACCACCAGTTAGTGTACCACCAGTTAGTGTACCACCAGTCAGCATACCACCAGTCAACATACCACCAGTCAACATACCACCAGTCAGTGTACCATCAACCAGCGTACCACCAGTCAACATACCACCAGTCAGTGTACTATAAACCAGGGTACCCCCAGTCAATGTACCACCAGTCAACATACCACCAGTCACCGTACCACCAGTTAGTGTACCATCAACCAGCGTACCACCAGTCAGTGTACCATCAACCAGTCTAATACCACGTATGTGTAGTGATGTATAATAACTGTGGTAATGCCTGGACAAATCCCCAAGGCCAGCTGGCGTTTAAGAGCGTGGAAATCAATAACAGTGATTTGCCTCATTGCTAAAACTTCCCACTTAACTGCTGAATTATTCTGACCAGAGGCAAGTACACACCGCCTGAAGTATCTCTTATGAACAGATAATAGCAAATGGAATGTGTGTGTGTGTGTGTGTGTGTTGGCGTGTGTGGCTGATGTGTGGTTAGTGTGTGTGTGTATGTGTGTGTGTTGTTGGCGTGTATGGTTGATGTGTGGTTAGTGTGTGTGTGTGTGTGTGTGTGTGTGTGTGTGTGTGTTGTAGCGTAAAAGCAAAATTATTAAACCAGGGCAATTTTCTGCATTTTCTCCTCTTTTTTTTTCGTACAAGAAAATGAATACGAATTTCAATAGTTAATTGTGACTACGAATTTCTTGGTTCATCGTGTGCTCACAGGTGACGTCACTTGTTATAATGTGTTCAATATATGCATTATTATCTACAGAACCCCTTCACTATCATAACAAACTCCCCCCTTCACTATACTCCCATCAACACCCTTTCACTATACTGCCACCACTGCTAATTCCCAACACTGTACTCCAATCACTGTCATCACCATTAACGCTGACTATTCTTCCCTATATGAAATTTCACCATCAGTGAGGTCAAATAAGGCGTGTACTAGACAGATTAAATACAGAAGAAACAAAAGAACCTCAGTAAACTCCCCTTCATCTCCTCCATCCTGTTAGTGACATGATAGGACAGTCTAGTCACTCTTTTTCTCTCTTCTTCTGTCCGTTTAACACTGTCATTCTCACGCGCTCCTCCCCACGCATTTAAAATTTCATCACCATCCGTTCATCACACTTCAACGAGGCCCACAATCTCATCACAATGTTACCGGGCGGGAATCATCACGGAGTCATCAAGGAGTCATCACGAAGACCTTTAGATGAGTGAGGCTTTGTGTTTCATTACCATTGCAAATGTAATATTTTCACTCACATCATATTGTTCTAAATGAGGAGCAATCAATCATCCTTGTGAGTTCACCTCCTTGACTCACAAGCGTATTTTTCATCCCTCATTAAGATTTTTATGAGATATGAGGAATTTCGTGGGATTTTGTTTCATCCTCTAGTATCTTAAGGTGGATTATTGGATTATCTTAAGGTGCATTATCTCTCAAACTTCTCCTCCGATCAAGATGGTCAAGTCTTTAACATTTGTGGAGGAACAAAGAGCCAGAAATTATAAGTGGAGTGATCTTTTTTCTCTCTCCTCGTGGCTCATCTGTGGCGCCTGATACAAGTAAACTTTCTCTTCATAGTCCACTGTGTGTCGACTGTCGAAAAAGTAGTCGACTTTAAAAATATCGACCTTATACTATGCTTCACAATTTGGGAGTCGATTGTGAACGTATTTAATATGTTTTTCTAAGTGTTTCGTATACATACTTTCACCGTGTTAACCCTGGCAACCTTTATCATCTTCCTTCCCTTGTTTAACAGCGTGTTGAAGTTACCTCACTATACCTTGGTTCTCACACTCTTAATGCGCCGAATTATGCCGTAAGAATTTCCTCTTATCTTGTTTTTCATTCAGTAATTACACGAATCTTGCTTCCCAGTTCGAGGTCTAATTTCAATGTGTGTCTGTATTCATTACCCAATACACTGTGAAAACATCTTTAGTTTTACACGGGTGTGTAGCTACAGGTGTGTGACTACAGGTGTGTACGGTGCATGTATTTATTGTTTACACCTGTTTACACTCACAGAGGCTGTTTACAGCTATAGGTATGATACAGTTTACAGATGTGGTACATATATCTGTTGTTTACACTCCAGATAAGATAGATAACACACGTTCCCTAAATCAAAAATCAATTAATTTTCTTGCTCTTTAGCGTCCCGTCTCCGTTTCTGTCTCCATTACAAAGGACATAAACAAACCCGGTAAATAGTGATAGCATCTACGGGCGAGTGATAACATGTGAAGGCGGCGTGTCATCATAAATAACAGTGTTAAGGATAAGAAGGAAAAGGGAACAAGAAGAACAAGACAGAACGAAGAAATGAGAGGGGACAAGAATAACAAGAGGAATAAGAACAAAACTAGATGATTAAGAGCGTGAAGAACAAGACAGAACTGGGAAGAAAAGAGCAAAAACAAGAATAAGAGGAGCAAGAAGAAAGAAGAAGAAGTGAGAACAAGAAGAAAGGAGGAAGAACAACAAGAACAACAAGAAGAAGAAGGAAGAAACAAAACAAGAATAACAAGAAGAAATAGAGGAAGAACAACAAGAACAACAAGAAGAAATAGAGCAAGAACAACAAGAATAACAAGAAGAATAGAGCAAGAAACAACAAGAACAACAAGAAGAAATAGAACAACAAGAACAACAAGAAGAAATAGAGCAAGAACAACAAAAACAAAAAGATGAGAGAAAAAGAACAAAAAACAAGATAAAGTAAAACCGATAAAACAAGGATTTTCTCTCATTCTGTCGCTCGTGTCGTCAAGCGTCTGTACAGTACACACAGGAAGGTCCGCCAAAACGTTTCCTCCATCACCACTCACACAATGTAAACAAAAACACGGCAACACTTATCAGACAAAATGGTACTAAAAGGGATTTATATTTTTTTCCTAATATTCTGTCACACACACACACACACACACACACACACACACAGAGGACTGACCACACGTATCAGGTCAATCACCAACCATACCACTGACCTGCACAGCACATAAGTTGCCTCTTGACAAGCACTAGCACAACAAATTAATGGCAAGCACCATCAAAGAATCAGCATCCAAGTCAGCCCCAGCCAGCACCAGCACTTGCCAGCAGAGCAACGGCATATCCCCTAATCCACCCAGCACAAACACAGCACCATGCACCTGCACAAACCAACACAGCACAAGCACCAACTGCATACATCCCCCCCTGGAACAAGCACGTTAAAACGATCTACAGATTAAGTGAATAAATCGCTTCGTCTCCGGTGATGGCTGAGCAGATACTGTTTCTCCCGAGCGGCCGAGCGATGAGTAATGCCCCGAATCAATCCTATATACTCCGTTATCTATGATATATTTCATGAGTCCATCTATATCTGTACCATCAGCACCGACTGCTCTGTAATTATTGCGGGTACCGGTGATATTGTCTGTGTGTTTTTCATGGATTATCTGTCCACACGTCTAGGTGATGTATAGATGGTGGGTGTTGATAGTTCGCGTTACGACACCCGTTGATATTGAATGTTGATTGTTTTTATTCCGTTCCCTCCGTCTTTCACCACCACCGGGATTTACACTGAGGGCGAGCGTTCCTCATCAAGATCACCCAAGATTCTTTATTTTTATTTTTTCTTATATTTAAACGATAGGTAAATCTCTCCTTTTCACTTATGGGAGAAGAGGTTTAATTTCACCCCATACTGAAAGTAATTGTCATATACAAAACAATCCCAACACACCCAGATCATCAGAGCCTAGCCAAGAAGTGAACTATGAACCTGAGCTGAGATTTAACCCAGAAATACACACAGGTCAAGGCACTATGACTTACTCTACCATGTTCTCTCAGTCCTGTCTCTTCATTAGTGTAAAATTTACTAACATTATCTTTGAGAAATAGCTACTGGAGGCCATTTTGAGTGGAGTTTTCATCATCGTTACGTTCAACAAAAGGGAGAATAATGGAGGTGACACTTGAGGTGTGTTTTTACCTGTGGGGTGTGTACCTGTTAGTGTTAATGACTTACACAATGGGTGACGTATAGGTGTATCCCTTAAAGGTAAGTTCTGAGAGGTTATTGATGAGACTGTGGGGTGTAGGTGGGGTGTAGGTGGGTGTGGGTGTAAGTTAGTGTGGGGGTGTAAGTGAGTTTGAGGTTTGAGATGTAGGTGAGTATGGAGGTTAATTGGATATTGGGTGTAGACAGGTGTGGAGTGTAACTGGTGGTGAGTGTAGGCGAGTGTGAAGTATAACTGGATGTCTGGGTGTAGACAGGTGTGGCGTGTAACTGGTGGTGAGTCGGTGTTGGTTGTCTCCTGCCCGCCCTCCCTTCATCATGCTCCCAATTTAAATGTGTAATGTGGATGTTGCAGAAGAACTCACTGTGCTCACAATGCTACCTTCTCCCTTACCTCAACAACAAAGATGTGATTTTTTTTTATTTACTTACTTATAACGATTGCCCCTCGAGTAACGAGGATGGCCGGCTCAAGGACCACCTAGGCGTGAATTTGTTTAAGGTATAGAAGCTGTCGCCAACACAACAACCACACCCTGAGTTAACGAGCTGTATGACCCAGTGTCAAGGAATAGTCCGAGAAAATCGGACAGCTCGCCAACAGCACTGGCTAACCATTACCCCGGAATACGATCCACAAATCGATTAACATCCAGGTTCCCAATTACTGCTGGGTAGACAGAAGCAAATGGCGTAAAGAAACTTGTCCATAGTTCACCCTACCCAGGGATCGAATCCGGGTCCACTCGTTTGCGAGGCGAGCATGCTGACCATTATATCACAGGTCGTCAAACAATAACCAGGTTCCACCGAGACTCGAACTCGAATCTCTAGATTTAAAGTCCAGGGTGCTAACCATTACACCATGGGACCTCTACTTACTTGGTAACTCACTTTACGCTGTAAACTAATCTTTAAAGAATTGAACTAAAGTTATACGAGAAATTCAATACAAAATAATACGTACAGTTGTTTACATAAAATTATAGGTGAATAAGTAGAAACATAAATACTAAGGCCTATACGTATGTATGAATTAATTTAGTAAATAATATTAAATACAGTAATAATTAATGGCATATAAGATATAGATAATATATCAATAATTTAATAAATATCTAAAAAAATAATAATCAGCAAACACTACAAATCAATATATGATTAGATATCCAAATACACCAATGAATAAATAAATAAATAAATAAATAAATAAATAAATATATTAAGCTAACTATCAATACTGTAACAAGATATAATAAACCTTGCATCATATATTCATTAACAAATCCACTAAAAAAATACTACATAACAATATACAAACACAACAATAAACCAGATAAAACAGATGGAATAAAAACTCTTCAACACATAAACCAGGACGAGAAACACCGGGGATAAGAACCGTCCAGCTTATGTTCCAGAGTATGTGATTAAAAGGATAATATCAAGGTAGGTTATGACATACGTGTATAAGCTAGACAATTGTGTTCTCACGCCACGGAAGAGAAGGCAAGAGCGAGCTAGGTTAACCAACGAGGCGGGAGGTAAGATGAAATATTAATCACTTGAAAATGACGTTTGTATGTGGTGATGCTTTGTGGTTGTAAGTTTGAGGAGGTCATCTCGTAGGAGAGAAAGATATCTTATATAGGTGTGATTCTGAAAGGATGAAACGAGTCTTGGAACACCTGGAATGAATCTTCGAACTGCTGAAATGAATCCTCCAACTGCTAGAACGAATTTCCGAATTATTTACCAACCCACAGATACAGTAACTAAGTAATATCTCATTTAAGGTTCGATACAGTTTCGAACAGGAGTGGAAATGGAAGTTTATTTTAGTTAACGACTATCAACGGGAGAGGGGCGGATACCTATCAGAAATACTACTCTACCTATCCCCTCCATAGTCATTAAAGGGAACAAACAGGAGAAATTCATCTAAAATAGCTATTAAATTATCATGCTTTCACAGTATATAATAAACCTAACATAACCTTAAGAGACAAAAGAGAATGGAAGACAAGGGTCAAAAACAACACATGAAGCAGATAACTCCACACACACACACACACTCACACACACACACACACACATACACACACTCACACACACACACACACACTCACACACACACACACACACACCGCCGTATCTCGCATAATTGGCCATCTGACGGTAGAGGCCAACCAGCCAGCCAGCCAGCCAGAGTGATGGCTCAATTGTGCATTACTTGTGATTATTACCCAGATATTATCACCGGGTCCTGGCAACACCTGAAGTTCCTCCTCCTCACTCGGACTGACACCTGCGCCAGATAACGCTCACCTGTCCACTGAACTAGACTGAGTTCTATAACCTAAGACTAGAGTACTACACTGAGCATATTAAGTGGACTTGAGCTTACTGAGTACACTAGCTAAAGTGGTTATTAAAAAAGATTAATTAATATACCTTAAAAATATTGTCGACTGATTATGTCTCTGTACTGAAAATATTAACTTAACTGAACTAAGACTAAATATACTGAACAAAACGTGATCAGAATAATAAACAAGAATGATACATATATACGAAATATATACTTAAGTCAACAAAATACAGACTACACACAGTAAATACAAGTTACATAATAGATACAGTTAGCATGTACAGGTTTTAATGGTGGGGTAAAATGAACACACTGTACCCACTAACAGGCAGACTGACGTAACTGTAACCTGTATTATTACTATTGTTCTATTGTTACTATTGAATTATAAACTAAATTTGAGGTTGGGTTGGGTTAGGTTAGGTTCGGTTAGGATAGGTAAGGACAAGTTAGGTAAGGATAGATAAGGTTAAGGTAAGGTTACGTTACGTTACTTTAGGTTACGTTGCCTAATTAACATCTGAAACTAAGAAAATTTAAAGAATCAAAGAAAAATTCTTTCCCGGAGGATCTTAAAGATAGTGGAGTGAGGCGGCCTTCATCCTATCCTGTCTTAATATTAACAGCAGGAAAACGACCTTTGACCCAACATTTCTTCCCGCAGGGTGAACAACGAAACCCAAACAGGTCTCATCTTTTTTTTCAGTTTAATTTCCTTTTTTTTCCCCCTTGACTTAACGAAGTACATTCTGATCCCACGCTCTTTGAAGTTGAATTACCTTTATCAATTTATTTACAGGATGATTTAATTCTACTTGGGATCTGTAAAGGGAAAAAAAATCACTAGCTTAAATGTCCGGGTTGTTGTCTAGTTCATCCTGGGGAAACAAGTCACGCCATCTGGCCACCAAAAGGTCACGACTCATACGTGATGAGGAACAATTTGTATATTTCCTCCTAATATCTCGCCCTCTGATTTATAGCGGGTGTTACTGTGTGTGTGTGTGTGTGTGTGTGTGTGTGTGTGTGTGTGTGTGTGTGTGAGGGGGATGGGGGAGGAGGGATATGGGGGGAAAAGGTGAGGGAGGGGAGGAGGGAGAGACGATGGGAAAGTGGTGGGTGCTTGAGGGAGCGGAAGAGGTTCGAACGAGAGAGAGAGAGAGAGAGATTTGTGGGGGAGGGGGTGTTTGAAGGCACAAGGAAGAACAGGGTAGGGTGTTGAAGGTTGTGTTGGGGACGTGAGGGAGGGTTGAGGATACAAGGGCCAGAATGATGGAGTAAAAGAGTGTTGGGGCGGTGGTGGTGGTGGTGGTGGGGAAATGAATGTTGGAGAAAGTGTTAAGATTGGATTGGGGTGTGTTGGAGTGTGCTGGTGGAGAATGTAAGAGTTGGGTGACTGATAGAAGTGTGTTGGGAGTGTGTTGGTTATGTTATAAGAGCTAAGAAGGGTGGTAAATGTGGCCTCTGGTGTGTTGTTGGGTAGTGTGTGTGTGTGTGTGTGTGTGTGTGTGTGTGTGTGTGTGTGTAAGTGATAAATAAAGGGAAAGTTACTGGTTGGTTCTGAGGGGAAAGACTTGTACAATTTATGAAGGACGGGTTTAATTTTTTTTTCATACCCGTAGTTGATAACATAATACATTAGCGGTTAGGAAAAAAATACAGAGTTGTGTTAAGAGAAGCAAGACGCCTTTAATACTTTATCTAAACTGTCATCATAATAATGCTAAAAAAAAATACCAACTGATCATGACTTTTTTCTCTGAATGTTGAAGCCCCTAAACTCTTTCGTCTTGCTAACGAGGCAGGTGAAACAAGGTTGAATCTACCCCCACCCCCTCCTTCCTTTACGAGATGTTAACGACCTATGCAGAAAGTCCTAAGTTCCCCCTTCCTCCCTCACCCCCTTCCCTCTCTCACCTCTTTAAAAGATCTATAACTATCTATGGTGAAATTCCTCGCCCCTAACGACTTGCCATCTACTCCCGTGTGCAAGCTTCCTCGTCTGTCATTAGAGGCAATTAAAAAAACCCTTGTGTAAATGAAACGTTTCTCCCCGCTGCCCCCATCTGTCACGACCCAAGCCTCGCCAGGTACAGACGCCTTAATAACAACATCCATCTTGTCCACGCGGGTGAATGCTGCTCGTAAATCTAACCACTAGCTGATTGGATGACGAGTGGACACTGTTGATAATCTGTAATTGTTTACAATGGACAGAAGGGGATCACGTACGAGGGGTTGGAGCCTGAGACGGAAGGTGAGTCTGGCTGTCCGTTGCATGATGAATGGACAGTGTTCGTGATCTCTTGATTGTTGACAGTGTACAGAAAGGGTTCATGCACGAGACAGAGGAAAGTACTCTGACTTATGGTTGACGGTTAGGTAGACAGACCCTGTTTATGTGAAAATAACTATGGTTGACTAGTGGCCAATAATTATGAGACAGAATTAATGAATAACTAGAGGGTAGTGTTTATGAGATAGTTAACAGAGGTCAATAGAGGTCAAGAGAAATGGTCAGAGATATACTGTAGGGGTAAAAAGACTTAAGTTATTGAGCCAAGTTAACCTTAAATATACATAATCAATGATCACTATTTGTTGACAACTGGCACAAGAGAACCAATGACTGGAGGAGATGTGGATGGCCAACTTCACAGGACAGATTGATGCTTAACTAACAAAGGTAAACACAATCGAGACGCCAAAAGGTTTATAATGAAGAGTAAATCATTTCGTCCCAAGACTACTGAGAGAAATATAGTGATCTCTTTATGTTGTGATGTCTCCTTGGATGACAAGTGGATCCAATCAATGATTATTTGTAATGAATTCGGTGATTGGATTATACATGAAGAGTATTTACAATGATTCTTTACACATATACCCTACAATAAACAATATTCTCTGACGCAGGAAGGCAAAATACACGAAGGAGGTTAGGTTAGGTTAGGTTCCGGAGACGTGGGGTCCTTCTCGTTAGGGTACATCCTTCTCTCTGCTTCCTGCCCTCCCTCCATCCTTCCATCCCTCCCTCCTACCCTCCCTGCCTCCCTCCTCCCTCCCTCCATCCAACCCTCCTCCCTCCCTCCATCCAACCCTCCACCCTCCCTACCTCCATCCTACCCTCCCTGCCTCCCCCCCTCCCTCCTCCCTACCTCCTACCCTCCAGGCGTCAGGATGCAGGAGTCGTGACTTCGTGTACGGCAGCCTCTCTCAATATTCAAATCAATGCATGAAAGCACAAAGGACATTTTCACGCTTTACACTTCCACACGTCTATAAACCTGACCACTTTACATCAACACTGTGTATAAAATATTGATGAGAGACGAGATAACGAGACGAAATTTGTTCAGGTGAGATCAGTTTCCGCCTCTTAAGTGTCAATGGTAAAAAAAGAGAGATGGTTTAAGTGTTTCTCTGGGTGAGGAGGAGGAGGGAGAAGAAGAGGAGGGAGGAGGAGGAGGAGGGGTAAGAAAAGGAAGAAGAGGAGGAGAAGAAGAAGAAGGAGAGGGTGTATTACAGGAGTCAGCGGAGGCGACCCAGTGATGTATTTTATGGTGTGTGTGTTTGTGTGTGTGTATTGTGTGTGTGTGTGTGTGTGTGTGTGTGTGTGTGTGTGTGTGTGTGTGACCAAGAACGTGAGATGGAGTGAGAAACCAATGTGTCTCTCTTGGCCTGTGTAAGCTCACTACTCGTGTGAATGATTGATGAGAAAGAAAGAAGAAGAAGGCGAACAGCAAGAACAAAAAGAAGAAAAACTACAGATAAAAGCATGAACAAGAACAGCATGAACAAAAAGAAGAAATAGAAACAGAAGCAAGAACAAGAACAAAAACGAGAATAAAAGGCAAGAACAAGAACAGCAAGAACAAAAAAACAAAAACTAGAAATAAAAGCATGAACAAGAACACAAACAAGAAGAAAAAACAGTAACAAGAACAGCAAAAACAAAAACAAGAAGAAAAATAAGAACAAGAACAAAAACAATAAGAAAAAGTAAGAACAAGAACAGGAAAAACACAAACAAGAAGAAAAATGAAGACCAAAAAGAGCAAGAACAAGATCACAAACAAGAAAAAAACAAGAACAAGAGCAGCAAGAACAAGAACAAAATAAGAACACCAAGAACAAAAACAAGAAAAAGCAAGAATAAGAACAGCAAGAACAAAAACAAAAACAAGAACAGTAAGAACAAAATCCAAGAAGAACAAACAAGAACAAGAACAGCAAGAACGAAAACAAGAACAATAACACGGAGAAGAACAAGAACAAGAAAAAATGTGTGTGTGTGTGTGCGTGTGTGTGTGTGTGTGTGTGTATGCAGTATCAACAGTCTGCACAAGCTGAATAAACAATATACCAATCCTGAACATATAACAAATGTAAGCTGAGGGTCCAGATACCACAACATAAACAACAATGTCACGTTGTTGAACTCTTTGTGTAAGTTTAATCCTAACCAAACCTAACCTAACCAAAGCTAACCTAACCTAACCTAACCAAAGCTAACCTAACCTAACCCAACCCAACCAGACCTAATTACTTTCTATCTGCACAGAATAATATTAAATACATACTGATTATCTAAGGGGCGGATATATACTGATATTATTTAAGAAACAACAAGTAAGCAATAACTAAGGATTAAACTTGTATTACTCACGTTTGTGGTGTGTATAAACCTTGTCTTAACTTCATACACAAACTGTCTGGTCTCGCGGTTTCAACATGTACTATTTGCCAATGACGTGAAACAGACGGGGATATACACCCTAGCGTGCAACACCTGCGTCTGTCACGACGTTTTGACGGGCAGGTGTTTCGTAGTCTTCTGTCTTAAGGTGTTGAAAAATGCGAATCACCAAATCAAATACTGGTAAAAATGGTCAGGTGGGTGGGAGGGAGGTGAGGGGTGAAGGTGGTGGGGAGGTGAAGGGGGGGTGAAGGTAGGTGAGGTAGAGTGAAGGCCCTTAAAACACCCATAAATGGGACAGGGTAGGCTGTACCGGCAGACAATAACTAACCCATGACACAACCCAAACACACTATTAGCTTAGCTAGGCGGTCAGCCCGCCCTCTCTTACCTCCTCCTGAATTTCTTCAATTTCCGAACTATAACTTCCTTCCCCCACCTCTAATCTTCCTTCATTCCTCCTTCCCCTACAAAAAAAAAAAAAAGTAGGTAAGTAGGTAGGTTTGCCCTCCCAATGCGTGTGTGGCTCTTCCTATGCAAGAAAGGGGGCTTCATATGCATGAGGCATGACGAAGTAAGGGACCTTACAGCAAATATGTTGAAGGAAATCTGCCGGGATGTCATGGAAGAACCGACCCTCCTTCCTTTGGACGGTGAGATCTTCCAACATAGGACTTCAAACACATCTAACGAAGCCCGTGTTGACGTCAGTGCTCGAGGATTCTGGACGCGTGGACAGCGAGCTTTCTTCGACATCAGGATTTTTTATCCCATGGCCGCATGTCACCGTAACTTAGCTCTCGATGCTGCACACAGGAGGAACAAGAACGACAAGATAAGGGCATATGGGGAGAGAATTCAAAACGTTGATCAAGGCAGCTTCACTCCTCTGGTGTTCACAACCTCTGGTGGGATGGGACCAAGTGCAAGATGTTTCTACGCCAGACTCGCGGAGGTGATCTCCGAACAGAAGCAGCAGCCCAGAAGTTATGTTACAGCCTGGATGAGATGTCGACTGTCTTTCTCTCTCCTTCGGTCGGCTTTGCTCTGCCTCAGGGGAACGAGAGCTTCTGCCCCAATGCCGACAACTGCTGCAGATATTGACTATGAGGCTACAGTCACTGAATGCCGCATAGATGTGCGGCTCAACTAACTCAACACAGATAGGATAGCTACTTATGTATTAGGATATTTAATATTAAGGTAATAAAATGACGGCGAAGGTGTGGCTATTGGGGGAGGCTGGAGGCCACAGGTAGATAGGTAGGTAGGTAGGTAGGTAGGTAGAGAGGCAGGGATAGAGAGGGAGGGAGCGAGGGAGGGATAGGTAGGTAGATAGGTAAGGAGGGAGGCAGGGGTAGAGAAGGAGGGAAGGAGGTAGGGGTATGAAGGTAGGGAGGGAGGGAGATGGGGGTAAGTAGGGAAGGAAGGAGTCAGAGACAGAGGAGGGAGAAGGAAGTAGAGAAACAAGAAGAGCCAGTTGAAGGAAGAGAGAGAATGGAGGGGAGGAAGGGAAGGGACGATAGCAGAGAGAGAGAGAGAGAGAGAGAGAGAGAGAGAGAGAGAGAGAGAGAGAGAGAGAGAGAGACTGAACATAATATAAAAACATATCTGTACAACTGTGTTTATGGGTTACCAAACATATAGTCGTGAGTGAACCAGCAGGAACATAAACACACACACACACACACACACACACACACACACACACACACACTCACTCAATCCTCTTTCTTCCCCTTCCTACCCTTTTCTATTCCTATTCCCATTCGTAAATCCTCACTCTCTCCATGCCCATGCTGCTCCTCCTTCCATTATTTTCTCTCTTCTTCATCTACTTGTCCTTCCTTCAATCCTATTTCCGTCTATCCCTCTTCTTCCTCCTCCCCCGTCCGTCCCTCCTCCTCTCCCTCCCTCCCTCCTTCCTCCTTCCCCTCCCCCCCACTCCCGTCCCTCCCTCCTTCCCCTCCTCCACCTCCCCCACTCCCCCCCTTTCTCCCACTCCTCCTGCGCCCCTCCCTCCCTCCTGTTGAGTGCTGGGTGTGTAATTAACCAGACCCAGCGTGACTGTTGATGGATGGCGGTCTATAGTTGACACAGGGGGTCCCTCCCTCCTGGGGCGGGGGGAAGAGGAGCAGGGGGGAGAGGAGGTAAAGGGGTGAGGAGGCAACGGGGGAGGGGAGGCAACGGGGGAGAGAAGGAAAGGGAGATAGAAGGGGAAAGGGAAAGAGTTGAGAAAAGGAGAAAAGAAGCCAATTGCAACTGAGGTCACGTCGAACTGCATACTACCAGGTGGCGAGGCGGTGGAGGAGGAGAGGGAGGGGGGGATGAAAGATGGGGGGGAGGGGGCAAAAAGTAGATAGGTGGGAGAGAAGAAAATGTGTGGGAGGTAATGATTTGTGGGAGGTAGTAGTGGTTGGTTGGGGTTGTGGGAAGTAGTGGTGGTAGTGGTTAGGTGAAGTAATAGTGGTTGGAAGAGATGGTGGTGGGAGGAGTGATTAGATGTGGTGGTAGTGGTTGGAAGTGATGGTGGTTGGAGGTAGTGGTTAGGTGAGATGGCACTGGTTAGCTGAGGCTAGTAGTCGGAATGGGTAGTAGTGGTAGTGATGGTAGTGGTGGTGGTGGTAATGGGAGTGGTGGTAATAGTGGGGGTAGTGGTAGTTGCGATAGTGGTGGTAGTAGTGATGGTGGTGGTGGTAGTGGCCACAAAAGGGAGGATTTAGGACCTATAGGTGAATGGGTTAATTGATACTAGTGGGTCTATATACAAGGGGGGCGAGGGGGTGTGGAGGGCGAGGGGGTGTAGAGAGGGGCGCGAGGGGGTGTGGAGGGGGCGAGGGGTGTGGAGGGGCGAGGCGGTGTGGAGGGGGGGTGAAAGGAGGTATTAGTAGAGGTAAAAAAAGAGATAAATTATAGACTAGAAGAGAGAGAGGAAAGGAGACAGACAGACAGACAGACAGACGAGACAGGGAGACAGGCAGACAGACGGAGACAGGCAGACAGACGGAGACAGACAGACAGACGGAGACAGACAGACAGAGAAGCAATCATAAGGCGTGACTGGACAAAGACGAATTGAACGAAAATAATAACATTCTCTCATATCCAAAGCAAGACGACGTATGTTCACAGAATACCAGTGAACTGATGATGAAGATGAAGCGTATGCAAATTGAAGCACTTGATTTGTATATTCCCCCTCCTGAAGCACTGAAGCCCTTGTGTACATCATGTTTGGCTGAAATTCGGGCTAACGATGGCTTGAGATATCTTGCTAATGAGTTTTTAAAGTGAAAATTAATAATATGTAAATAAGATAACTGATTTGCACATATCTTTGTAGTTCTCATTCTGGTTGATGACCATTATTTAAAAACTTTTGACTAACATTACTCCAAGGGTGGCCGAGTTATCGAGGCTAATGGGACGGACGGACGGACACACACATACACACATACACACACACACACACACACACACACACACACACACACACACACACACAGCTAGACAGTTAACAAAAAACAATGGTTATAACCGCACATAAATATTCTTCCTCCGTGTGTACGTGAATTAATGAATATATGAACGAAGAAATTCAGTCAACACTACATCAATAACTGGATATACAAATAAGACACAACAGAAAAATACATAAATAACGAATATAAGACATACATAAATAACAAAACATAAATCAATAACAATAAAATAAGACATACATAAATAACGAAATACATAAAACAAAACATAAATAATCAATAAAATAATAAGGAAATAAACAATAAACCAATATAATAACAAAGGTAAATGATTCAGATAAAATAATTCAAATAAATATTATCAACGTCATTAACATCCCCAGCAGGTTGAGTGAGGGAGAGAGAGCGTCAACCATCACCGCTGTCTACCGTGTGTTGGGCGGCTTTGATATTTCATCCATTTATCACAACCTAATCGAGAATTAATCAAAAATTAGTCCCTTGATTAACGTGATCACTCGGCCGTCCTTCTCATCTGCAGGGTGGGAGGGGGTAAAGGGAGGGGGGAGAGATAGGAGAAGGGAGAGAGGGTGGGAGAGAGGGAAGGAGAGGAGAGAGAGTGCAAAAAAAGACACGTACCACAATGTAAAAATGCGATCAATCGATTACCCTTCACAGTCCCTGATGAGGTCAGATTAATCTTCGAGCTCAATGGTCAGTCAGTCAACCCGAGTCTGGCATGGGTTTGGTTTGGCTTGGTTGGGCAGGGCAGGGTAAGGCAGGGTAAGGCAAGGCAGGGCAGGATAAGGCAAGGCAGGGCAGGGCAGGGTAAGGCAGGTTGGCTACGGGGTTTGTGTCTGTCTGGTTGTCTGGGGGAGAAGGTATGTTTGGCTATCTGACTGAAGGCATATCAGGGTAGGTGACCGAGAGCTTGGCTGGATATTTAATGCTTCTTCGCTTTAAATTAACTGAAGAAGATTTGCAACATTCTACATAATCTACTAGACTGTCTACGTTTGTCTTCAACTTATGGTTTTGCCAGGTTTATGTGTGTGTGTGTGTGTGCACGAGTGACACCTTAGGCTGACGTAAGGCCAAACCACCAGGTGATCCCCACGAAACAAGGCTAAACAAATCACTAAACCCAACTCAAGATGAACTTAAACTGAGTCGAAGAAACGAGACGGGAGGATAAATAATAGTTGTTGAAATAGAACTCACCAAGACTCCCATTCAAGAAAGATTACATGACTGCCTCCACCCTTACCATGCATTATTCATGGCTGTTCCTCAATAACACTTCATGACTAATGTTCCCTGTTTATCTGTAAAAAAAAAGTTTAGTTAATTGGCCTCAAAGGATTCAGTAACGAACGAACTCTTTCATATCAGCGAGAGAATATATTTCGTATGTTAATTTACGTGGAAATACCTATGGCTCGAGACACCATGTGAGTGAGGGAGACTAGTTAAGTATAGCCTTGAGTTGAGTACAGTCCAGGGCTGAGTATAACCTTGTGTTGAGTACAGTCCAGGGCTGAGTATAACCTTGTGCTGAGTACAGTCCAGGGCTGAGTACAGTCCAGGGCTGAGTATAACCTTGTGCTGATTATAAAAATGAAGTGAGTATGAGTAAGACTGGTTAACCTACAGAGAAAATTTGTCCATCTCCGCCCGACTCTCACACCCACCCACACAGCCAACACAACACTTCATCTCTAATGGCAAGATAGCCGACATATTAAGATTGTATCCACTTTTTTGCACTTAGTAACAATATCAGTTCTCATGTACAGAACCAAATACACAATGTGTTTGAATACTTCTCACGCAAATGTGAATAACAAAGTGTGAGGCCAGACATACTGCCTCACACGTCTGTACTCACGCATTTGTGAATATGTTACCCTTTATGTATAGAACTAAACAAATAATGTAATTGAAATACTGTGTAACATTCACTGCCATAATATCCTGACAACGGGGGTTAATTATTATGACCCGTTGTAAACTCTACTCTGTAATCCTTTTGCGCTACCGCTCACAGGATGAGTGTGGGGTGCACAATAAAGTAGCATCTGTAAGAGGCAAAATAAAATAATCAACCATCATTACCAACACTGCCATCTCCTTCCCTCACCAGCGTCACTTAACCAAACATACACCCCCTTCTTCAACTACAAGTAATATTAACTAGAAAAAACTACAGGACGAAGAATTAACAGAATGAAAATAATATGCGATAAAGAGAGGGAGAACAAACATGACAATAACAGTGGAAATAAACAAGAAATGTCAACATTTTGATGTCTTATCTTCTTTATCCTTCGTATTATTATTATTATTATTATTATTATTATTATTATTATTATTATTATTATTATTATTATTATTATTATTATTATTATTATTATTATTATTATTATTATTATTATTATTATTATTATTATTATTACTATTATTATCATCATGTCTTCAGTGTCATAAAAAATGCTTAGAATTTACCTCATACCTTCAAAACGTGTTATTACGTATAGATAACAATCCATTTATGGTGTCACAAAGAGATGCACGCATACCCGACCCTTCTGACCTGACCTGACCTTTTCGCCTCCTCTGACCTCATTCATCGATGGCGCCCGACCTGGTTTTGTTATTTATTACCATCGTTCTCTGTGCACCACGACAGCTCCCCACACAGGTCCATATATGTACAGGTTCATCATGTATGTCTGTTCACTCCCTCTTGATAACCAACCGTGTGGCCATAACCTCTTGAAGCACGACCATGGTTCTGCTTCACGCAATTAGTGGGGGTATGTATGTATGTATGTATCTTGATAAAATCACACGGGAAAACGGGAAACAATGTATGTATGTATGTATGTAATTCTCTCTCGTCTAAGGCTGGGATATACCACAAACTTATAAGACCCCGGATACAATTGGTTCCTAAGGTAGTGGGAACAGGACACACCTTGCCTCTGACTGGTCGACTAGTAAACACACCTTGATGCAAACTGGTCAAGTAATGTTAGCCTTTATACGGTGATTGGACACCTTATATATCAACGTACGAGTTGATTGGGTGAGACAGAACGCAGCTATACGCTATTGGAACGAATAATGAGTACACTTTGACGCTAAGTAAACCACAAAGTCAGTACTTGACGATGGTCGTACGACGAATGAAGTAACTTGATGTTAACTGTACATTAACTGCAGCTCTTTGACGCCGACTGAACAAAATTAGAGCCTCTTGTAACTGACTGGACCAAGAATGCAGAATCTTGGACGCTGATTGGACGAATAATTTTACGATGATTGGACGAATTATTAGACACTTTGACACTGATTGGACGAACAATCAAAGACTGTGACTTTGATTAGACAAACAATTTGACGCTGATTGGACGAATAATTAGACACTTTGACGTTGATTGGACGAACAATTAAACACTTTGGCACTAAATGGACAAAACAAACGCTATATTCATTGTGTGACGTCACCCTACACTGTAACACACGTAAAGGTCAACTCACAAAGACGGGAGGTAACATTTCCCTACCTACCATAACAAACAATTCAAACATAACTTAACAGAACCATTGTGTCGTCGTTGCCAAAATAATTTGTTTCAACGTCAACAAAGGTCAGGATGGTACAGGGTTCTCGTGTCAGTTCAGTGTTTACCTTTTGTGTTTGGTCTCTCTCTCTCTCTCTCTCTCTCTCTCTCTCTCTCTCTCTCCTGCAGGTAATTGATAAAATAAACATGAATGACTGTGGTTGCATGAATAACATGAATAACATTAGCAGGTCGAGCAACAGTTTAAGGTGGCTGCTTCTCAACACACAGGCGGCAAAGATAAGAACGAGACTTATAGATATGAGGAGCACTGATAACACGAAAGGGGGGGGCAGGAGAGGGAGTAGTCTGGGCTCAGTATTTGTTCTCCTTTACTTGGAAGAGAGAAAGACTCACGATAAATATCTATTGCACATTGCATCAGAACCTTAGGATGGTAATCTTCCTCCAGACACAAGTAAGTCACTCTGAGGCCGACCATCTTCGTCAGGAGGGAGATGAAACATGGGTCCTGGAGATCCTATCCCATACAGTCTCTGAAGAGGAGGAGGGGGAAGACTCACAAGCAATCTTCCTCTCTAGCCCACTTGAAGTACATGATGTGGTGGGTTCCCAGACGTGAGAAGGAGGAGCGGAAGAAGAGAAGGGAGGGAGGAGAGGAGGGAAGAGAAGAAAGAGAGAGAGGAGAGTGAGGAGGAGGAGGAGGAGGAAGAGGCGGGAGAAGGGGAAGTGGAAGAGGAGGGAAAAGGGGAAGTGGAAGGGGCGGGAGGGGAAGTGGAGGAGAAGGAAGAAGGGGAAATGGAGGAAGAAAGGAAGGAGGGGGAGGAGGAGGAGAGATACTTAACCCCCACAACGTCTCTCCACTACCTCTACACCCTTACCCATTTCCTCCTTCCCTCATTCTCTTGCCCATTTCTTCATACTCTTCCTTTTACTTACCCATCACCTCCCCTACTCTCTTAACCATCCCCCCTCCCTTACCTTCATCTCCCTCCCTTCCTTCCTTTCCTTCTTTTACCTACTTATTTACTCATCCTCCACCGCCTGCCCCCTCCTACTCTTTCCTTTCTCCTCTCTCTTACCTTCTATCTTCCCTACTCCTCTCTCTTACCTTCCCTCTTCCCTATTCCTCCATCTTCCCCCCTCCTCCTCCCTCTTCCCTTACCCCCCTGAGAGCCATATTTACCCCGGGATATCTAGGGATCATCAGCTCTCATGCACCTTCACGTTATTGCAGAGCGAGCAGCTGTTGACAGGCACGGCCACCCATTTGTTGCAACACAGAGATTGTTTGCTTTAACTGAATTTATGCGTGGGTGTTATCAGGACGCGGGGCTAATGCCGAGGTAAATGGGTCATAAGTTTACTGAGTCTGATCCACTCTAGACGCACTGATTGGCTTCGCGTATTGCACGACGTTCCACCTCGGCTTTTATGGTGAAAATGGTCTCCTCTCTCTCTCCTGTGGGATGAGGGAGGACTTGTTTATACGATTAGGGTAGGTTGGGGGGAGGGACTTATATAGGGTGAGTAGAGTTGAGGAAGGTAGTGAGAGGATCTGGTCGTATGTTCAGCTATAGACCAAACCCAATACCTTAAATGACATAAATTTTATAAACAAACCTTCTGTCCGCCTACCATTATGTGAGTCTTAATTCGTAGATGGAACAAAGGTAGTGTGCAATGGGAGTGTGGTTCAGCATCTGGTGTCATGGTGAACTGAGCCACATTATTCGCCTCGTAAGCTGGTTGTCTGATGGTCTTAAAGATAGATACTTCTTATAGACAGAGAAGGGAATGAAAAAGTGATGGAAGCTTCGTTTAACCTATGCCAAAGCTGAGTTCCAATGTTCGTACTAATATCAATGAGCATATACTTATTGCCTGTGAATTAAACCTAACCTAACCCAACCTAACCTAACCTAACCCAACCTTACCTAACCTAACCATAACATTAGTCTACACAATCTCACGCACCTACATTCACTCCAACTTAAATCTGATCAGGAAAATAATAACAAAAAAGAACTAATTTATTTCTTTATAAAGTTGTTTCCCTTCCTGATACCATATACACCACGTAGTTACACTCTAGTCTACGTAGCTACACTCTGGTCTACGTAGCTACACTCTGGTCTACGTAGCTACACTCTGGTCTACGTAGCTACACTCTGGTCTACGTAGCTACACTCTGGTCTACGTAGCTACACTCTGGTCTACGTAGCTACACTCTAGTCTACGTAGCTACACTCTAGTCTACGTAGCTACACTCTGGTCTCCGTAGTTACACTCTGGTCTACGTAGCTACACTCTGGTCTACGTAGCTACACTCTGGTCTACGTAGCTACACTCTGGTCTACGTAGCTACACTCTGGTCTACGTGCTACACTCTGGTCTACGTAGCTACACTCTTCTCCTAGTCTGTCTACGTAGCTACACACTCTGGTCTACGTAGCTACACTCTGGTCTACGTAGCTACACTCTGATCTGGTCTACGTAGTCTACACTCTGGTCTACCGTAGCTACACTCTGGTCTACGTAGCTACACTCTGGTCTACGTAGCTACACTCTGGTCTACGTAGCTACACTCTGGTCTACGTAGCTACACTCTGGTCTACGTAGCTACACTCTGGTCATCACAGGTCGAGGTGCTCTTGCTGGCAGTCAACTCCCCTCTGACATCACGGCCTGGATCAGTGAGTGGCCTTCTTACTCAGCTACAGGAGGGGGAGGAAGGGGGTGGAGGATTAAGGGGTGGGGGGGAAGGATAGAGAATAGGTCATATCTCCAGCCCTCCATTGCAACAGGCACAAGAAGGTCATCATATATGCAATCAACCTACATCACTTAAAAGAAAGATTTACCGCCCTGCTAACGCATTCTTCTTCCTTTTAGCCTAAGTGATAGTGGCAAACACCCCTAAGAAGTTACTCTCAATATCTACGTTGTTGTGATATATTAAAACGACCTGGTCAGTCCACCACACCCAGGGTATATCTTGTTATAAACCCAACACTCAATGGATGGATCTAAACAGAGTATTAATTATTAGCTTCCTGAAGGTGGTAACATTGAAGTGTATAATCGTATAAAAGGAGTGTCTGGTTGTTCAGTTAGGAGTCTTATCGAAGAGGGCAAATAATCCCGCTTCATCACAAATTATACTGCAGGAGACTTATACTACAGCCAAGCCTAACTCTTCCTGGTCATCATTAAGTCTTATCACAAACTATGTAATAAATCCCTTAAGATCTCCCTCTCCTTTCGTAGTTACTCTTAAGTGCACTGCTCTCTCTCTCTCTCTCTCTCTCTCTCTCTCTCTCTCTCTCTCTCTCTCTCTCTCTCTCTCTCTCTCTCTCACAAGCTGCTGTGGGTTACCTCCTTCCTTCATTATACAGGTAAGTAGCTCGTATCTTCCATCAAACAGCTTCTCCATCAACTGTACTGACTTGAGTGACGCTAAACCATCCTCCCACGACCTTGGAGTTGAACCTCAAGCACCTACTAGCCAGCACCACCAGCATCCTTCAGGGACAAACACGTCTCGCTTCTTATGTCACACGTTAGCTTAATGGGTAGTGTATTACTCAACCACCACCACCACCACCTGTCATATGTAACCACCGTTGGTATTATGTATCTATACAACCTGGATAACATAACCATTTTTAGAGGTTAATTAGTCATTACCTACGTCTATATAACCACTTTTAGAGGTTAATTAGTCATTACCTACGTCTATATAACCACTTTTAGAGGTTAATTAGTCATTACCTACGTCTATATAACCACTTTTAGAGGTTACTTAGTCATTACCTACGTCTACTGTATATAGCCACTTTTAGAGGTTACTTAGTCATTACCTACGTCTATATAACCACTTTTAGAGGTTAATTAGTCATTACCTACGTCTATATAACCACTTTTAGAGGTTAATTAGTCATTACCTACGTCTATATAACCACTTTTAGAGGTTAATTAGTCATTTCCTACGTCTATATAACCAAAACTTTTAGAGGTTAATTAGTCATTACCTACGTCTATATAACCACTTTTAGAGGTTACTTAGTCATTACCTACGTCTATATACCCACTTTTAGAGGTTAATTAGTCATTACCTACGTCTATATAACCACTTTTAGAGGTTAATTAGTCATTACCTACGTCTATATAACCACTTTTAGAGGTTAATTAGTCATTACCTACGTCTATATAATCACTTTTAGAGATTAATAACTCACTATCTACGTCATAATAATCACCTACCTGGATTAATTAGCTAATCCTTCAGTAATTTACCTGTCACAATAACTACTATCTGTATCGACCTTAAACATTGCCTTCATAATCTGACTCCTGTCTAAATAAGTCACCCAACAATTTATACAATCATGTTAAATAATCACAATTAAATATATCATTAGTGAAGAAAGTCAAGAGTGACTCACAAGAACTCGTTTTGATAAAGCTGATGCTGCCGGTCACTCATATATGGCCAACCTTCTGTCGCTACCAGTTGTTGTATATACTGATAACAAGATGTGTGTGAGTTCTCGTGCTCTATATCCTCCTCCCTGTGTGTGGGGGAGGGTGGCGGGGGTGAAGTATGTGTGTGGGGGGGTGAAGTATGTGTGTGTGGGGGATGGAGTGTGTGGGGGAGGTGGAATGTGTGTAGGGGGTGAAGAGTGTGTGTGGGGTGGATTGTGTGTAGGGGTGGATTGTGTGTGGGGTGGATTGTGTGGGGGGGAGGTATGGGGGGGGTGGATTGTGTAGGGGGTGGAGTGTGTGTGTGTGGGGGGGAGGTGAAGAGTGTGTGTGTGGGGGGGGTGGTGGATTGTGTGTGGGGGATGGAGTGTGTGTGTGTGTGTAAGTGTGTGTGTGTGTGTTTATTAATGTTTCACCCTTGTTATGAATGTTTCTATCTCAGTTGGTCAATCTCTTCTTTTATGTACAACTGTGTTTACTATTATCAAGGAATTTCATGCTCTTGTGTTTGCATTTGTTTTCCTTGAGGTGTAAATGTAATTGTTATATGATGAGAAGTTTCTCCTGCTTGTTCTCGATATATTTGGCTGGTGGATGTGTTTGTAAATGTGTTTTTTTTTATGTTTTGATGTTATATCTGGGACACATACAAATATACATTATACATAAACATAAATTTTCACAAGGAATAAATTAATAATGCTCTCACAATAACCTATAGTTTATGTATCAATTTACTCCTTCTAATCTCTAATATCAAAACCTATGACAGATAAATTATAAGCCTTTAGTCGATGTTAATACACCCCCAAAAAAAAAAACCACTAATAATACCAACCCTGAAGTCTTATAATACCATCCCACAAGTCTGAAATCGAGCTTTTAAAATTAGTATACTTATTCTATTTTTATAAATATATTTAAAAAAAATAAGGCTCGTAAGTATATAATGAATACCTGGGAATAGAACAGTATGCTAATGAAGTCTAAGAGTGCAAATAAATACCTGGCAGAGCGGGGCAGGTAAAGTAATGATTGCTTCGACAGTAACAGTAAAACGCAAAAAAAAAATATATATATAAACGTCACCAACACGGCAATAAACTCCAACAACGATAAAATTAGTGATGGCTTATCGATGCAAATCAGGACGCATTAAAAAAAAATAAATGATTGCCGATACGGGACCGTCCAAAATACAGTGTTGCTAGTGACTCACCTGTCTAATACCTTAGCACCACCACCACGCTAAACCTGTTAAAACCAGCAAGGAACTGAAATCCTGGGTAATTATGATGAAGAAACTTAGGATAATAGATTTAGAAATAGATTTTAATACCGATACTCTATCATTATGGATATTATTTTGACGTTTGTGTGTATATAAATATACATAAATATGTATATAGCTAGAGCTACCGAATTGAGATCTTTCACCCTCTGGCAAGACGCTGACACTACAGGTGGTTGGTACCTTGAGGTTTTCTGACTTTTTTATGAAGAAATTGTAAATGGAGACGAGTTGGCGGCCCATAAGTTAAGTAAGTGTTCTTGATATTGGTCTTCTGGTGGAGTTTATGATCACTTCAATAACACCAACTTTACAAATGAAGTGTGGGTGAAAATGCAACGAAAAGACTTAAAAACATAGATTACAAAATTGAAAAAAATATATCAATTGCATGATTATGGTGTCGTTGTTACTAAGTTAGAACAAGGTTACACCTTTGTGTCTGTGTCGACTTGTTGCTGCACTATCATTCACTCCGTTGTTTATTCTCTAATTACAAAGGTTCACACATCATTTGCTATTTAATTTCTCTCTCTCTAGTGTGTGAGAGAGAGAGATTGAGAGAGAGAGAGAGAGAGAGAGAGAGAGAGAGAGAGAGAGAGAGAGAGAGAGAGAGAGAGAGAGACTACCATTAACCTACCTTGTTATAACTCAGCCAGTACCCCACACGCTTATTTGCATCGTTTCTGAACTTCTCCTTGACATAGATCATGTTTAGTTTATTGCTTCCGAGATGAAGAATATCGCTTCCTCATCACGACTCCTCTAAGACCTGATAGCTGTAAATGAATGTAAAATAAGGAAGTTTTTAAATAAGTGAAAAACTATGTGTATAGATAAATGTATAACCAGTCGTAAAAATAAATACATAAATAAGTGTATTTATAAATTAACAAATAAAATTGTAAATAAACAAATGTATCAGTAAATAAATATATATGCACAAATAAAAAAATTAAATATATATGAATAAACAAATAATTGAATAACTACCAAAATTACTTTAAAAAATATCATAAAATACTGCAATGTCGATTTTTCTTCAATAATTTAGTCATTATTTAACCCAGAACACTATAATGTCTTGGAGATAAGAGGAGATAAGGGGCACTATTGTTATAATTTATATATATCACAGGTACTCAATTCACCTTCCTGACAGCACAGACCTACGAGTTTTTTTTAATTAAGTATTTTATTTACCTATTTTATTTATTTTTTATTCAGTAGTTACTGTTTTCATTCTTTCATTTTATTTTCATTGTGTTCAGTACTTTTGTGCTTTTATTATTCTATATTATTTTTTTATTATTCTATTCGTTATTTCTATTATTTATTCGATTCATTATCATTTATTATCATGTATCGCCACAAACACTATGAGCATTAGTCACTGCCCTCCACATACACGCTTAATATTGCAACATTTACAAATACGTTTAGCACAGTTCAGACCGAGTCTACATTGTGATGGTGAGTAAGTGAGTGAGTGAAGGGTTTCATCAGTTATGTGCATAGAAAGTCAAGCAGTAACTTACACAATCAGACAACCAGTCATCTGAACAGTCACACAGTTCATCCATCACAAACCCTCAGTGCTCATCTTGACAGTCAAGGAATCCGACAACCTGTCAGTCAATCACTCAATCGTGCCATGTATTCACCCACTATCAGTTAGTCCATCAATCACGGAGATGCTAATTCCCACTGAAGGACTTACGGTAAATGTGTGTAAGTGTGTGTGTGTGTGTGTGTGTGTGTGTGTGTGTGTGTAAGAGTGTGTGTGTGTGTGTGTGTGTGTGTGTGTGTGTGTGTGTGTGTGTGTGTGTGTGTGTGTGTTCTTTCACTCTTACTACCATTACTACTGTTGTTGTTGTATCTACCTTAAGTAACACACACACGTGAGTCATGATATACTCCGGGCCTTATATAGGTAAGCCTTGAGAAGCAGGTAACGTACAAGGCATGGCGAGGCATCAACATCAAGGCCACAAACCACACCACTTTCTACCTCATTAACCACAATTTAAACTTTATATACTATTATACACCTGACCTCACCTTGCCACTACCTGACAAGTTGTTGCTGGTGACAGAAAAAAAAAGTGAAAAAAAAATATATTGATAAGATCCATGCGCTCAATTTCTCAAATGAGTCAGAGTAAATTTAAATGACCCTAGGCACCTTCCTTCTCTACCTCCCTCCCTCCCTCCCTCTCCCCTCCATTCTCCTCCATGAGACACAAGTCAAATATGCTAATTCGGAAGCCTAAAAAGGAGAAGTTACTGATCAATAGTCATTTAGTTTTCAGTTGATGGTAACATAGGTAGCACTTAAGGGGCCACGAACATTAATATTCTTTAAGTTAATGAAGCATCTCATTTTCTTTCTTATTTTACGCAAGAAAACGTTTGTCAGCCACATGTTTTTCTGTCGGCATTATGATGGGTCTAACACGATCTGTCTTCCTTACATCTAGCCGACACTCGACTCCTAGAGCATATAGTAGGAGACCAAACTCATTAGATCATGTTTTACAGCATAAAACTACATCATCTGCCCGAAATATTAAGCTCACCTCTCTCTCCTTCTCTCCCTCCCTCCTCCCTCATCTCCGTTCCCTTTCCTCCCCTCCTCCCTACCTTCCCTCCGTCCCTCCGTCCCTCCCCTCCTCCTCCTCCCTCCCTTCCCTCCTTTCCTTCCCTCCGTTCCTCCATCCACCAGCCTTAAAATATCACGGAGCGGCGAACCCTCTGATACCTTACCCCTATTTAACCTGATCAACTATAAGAATCACACCGACTATTTTCCACCTCCAGAACTCCCCCCCCACCCCCCCGGAAAAAAAATTCCACCACAACGGATAACAAAAAAACACCTCACTATACTTACCCTTGTGAATAATAATAATAATCCCTAATCAATCGGACGTTTTAGGAGGTTTAAAAAAGGAGTTGATGGAAGGTGGTGGATGGTGTCGGGACTTGCCAATCACGGGAATAACAATGTGAGTCAGGTTGCCCTCCCGCTGATCATAGTGTTTACTCTAGCACACCGCCTCTGACTCATCACGACAGCCACATGACTAAAGCGAAGCCTGAGAGATAGTGAGATGACTGATGACGAGATGACTGATGGAGAGATGCTGTACCGGAAGATGACTGATGGAGTGATGTTGTACCGGGAGATGACTGATAGAGTGATGCTGTACCGGGAGATGACTAGTGGAGTGATGTTGTACCGGGAGATGACTGATGGAGTGATGTTGTACCGGGAGATGACTGATGGAGTGATGTTGTACCGGGAGATGACTGATGGAGTGCTGTTGTACCGGGAGATGACTGATGTTGTACCGGGAGATGACTGATGAAGTGATGTTGTACCGGGAGATGCCTGATGTTGTACCGGGAGATGACTGATGTTGTACCGGTACATGACTGATGGAGTGATTTTGTACCGGGAGATGACTGATAGAGTGATTTTGTACCGGGAGATGACTGATGGAGTGATGTTGTACCGGGAGATGACTGATGGAGTGCTGTTGTACCGGGAGATGACTGATGTTGTACCGGGAGATGACTGATGAAGTGATGTTGTACCGGGAGATGCCTGATGTTGTACCGGGAGATGACTGATGTTGTACCGGTACATGACTGATGGAGTGATTTTGTACCGGGAGATGACTGATAGAGTGATTTTGTACCGGGAGATGACTGATGGAGTGATGTTGTACCGGGAGATACCTAACAACATGAACACAGGACTTTGCATCTGATAATTTTTAAATATTATAACGTGATCGCGCGACGGAATGTGAATCAAAGTTGCGTAAAGTGGCGTGTGTGTGTGTGTGTGTGTGTGTGGATCACTCGACCAGACAACCATACCAGCGCCTGACAACCCAACCAAACGAGCAACCAACTAGCCAGCCGAACATCCTTCCAATCTAGCCATCCAGTTAACTAATCAACCATACACTTTGCCTCATTATTCCACCAGTCAACAAACTACCTAACCAATGTGACCACCAGTTCCCCTTACAACCCAACCAAATTTACTACCCAATTAGTCTTTTTACTCACCCAAACAACCACCCAATCCTTACAACCTGTATTGTAAACCAGACAACCTAACCACTCATCAACCGGACCATTCAACCAACTAATCATCCAACCATCCAATTACCTGACCCACCATTTAACCATTTAGATAACCATGTACTCACTAACCGAAACTTCCTTCCAGCTGGGCAACCATTCAACCAAACAACCCAGTTTACGACAAATACTCACTCAACCACCTGGACTCACAAGCAATAGGCACACCTTCTGCTGCCTAACTTAGTAAAAGCACGAGAAGGGTCACTCACACTACGCCCTCCACACACACTCACACTACGCCCTCCACACACACACACACTACGTCCTCCACACAGACACACACACACACTTCGCCCTCCACACACACACACACACACTACGCCCTCCACACACACACACACACACACACACACACATGGAAACAAATTTGGATGAAAAATTATAATCTAAAATTTAAAGATTTCAACGAAACAGTAAGTAGGTATCAATTGTAGTCTCTCCTTTATCAATTTTCCTTTTGTCAATGCATCACCATCAAACTTTTCTAATTAATTAATCAAAATAGCCCGTAAATATTCCTTACTTCAGTGTTTTAAGAAATATTTGTTTTTACTTTATATTCCGAACAATTATATATATTATTTATGTTACTCACTCAAGCTCAACGGGGTCACCTAACCTAACCTAACCTAACCTAATCTAACTTAAACAAACCCGACCCGACCCGACCAAAACCAAACCAAAACCCAAACGAAACGAAACGAAACGAAACGAAACGTAACGAAACGAAACTTAACCTAACCTAACCTAACCTTGGGCGAGTTTTATAAAATTTACAACTTGCTCACAGTGATTCGACAATATCCACTAAAGCCATTGGGATTCCTCACATGATATTCTTACAACAAATCACCTTACGACTTAAAATAGATTTGGCTGATAAGATCCTTCACAGAGCATGGTGTTAGGGATGAGTCACTGCCTAATCAATAATCATTTGAAAAACAAGTGGGTATTTACACCTGAATTTATATGATAGGGGCAGTAGTTTTAAACACCCTGGCCACAGCTACTAAATTTATAATATGTAACAGCAACCCCTAACTATATCTGCAGCCTTCAGTTACGAGATAAGACATCGATGCTTCCTGACACAATATCTAATGACTGCCTCAACATCCTCACTTTCCCAGTCAACATTATGGCTAACCTTTTCTTTATTATAGAAAATTAACGCATTTACTTAAAAGAGTCTTCCATATTTAATTCCCAGTGTGCTACTTGTTCCGATAACAGATGATGAGGAGTGAGATATCAGCCTTCAAAACAAACAAGAATTTACTATATAATACACTACAGTATATTGTATATTCTGGGTAAAAGTGAATTGTGTTTTTTAATATTGGGATAAAATACTAAAGGGTTACCTGTAATCAATAAAGGGTTACCTGTAATCAATAAAGGGTTACCTGTAATCACTAAAGGGTTACCTGTAATCACTAAAAGGTTACCTGTAAAATCACTGGCTACCTGTAATCACTAAAGGGTTACCTGCAAACACTAAAGGGTTACCTGTAAACAGTAAAGGGTTACCTGCAAACACTAAAGGGTTACCTGTAATCACTAAAGGGTTACCTGTATTCACTAAAGGGTTACCTGTAATCACTAAAGGGTTACCTGTAATCACTAAAGGGTTACCTGTATTCACTAAAGGGTTACCTGTAATCACTAAAGGGTTACCTGTATTCACTAAAGGGTTACCTGTAAACACTAAAGGGTTACCTGTAAACACTAAAGGGATACCTGCAAACACTAAAGGGTTACCTGTAAACACTATAGGGTTACCTGTATTCACGAAAGGGTTACCTGTAAACACTAAAGGGTTATCTGTAATCGGTGGTAATAAACTGAGGTTCCCTGCTCACAAAAAGGATAACCTAACCTAACCTAACCTAACCTAACCTAACCTAAGCTCAACAAATCGAGATAAAGAGACCACAATACAAACACACTCCATTACACGTTGTTCACTAATATCCTCTACCCCCGGCAATACAAATCATTTAGAAAACAATTAAGAAAAATGTAAAGCTTAATTTAGAAAACGATCACACTTAACCTGGAACCTTCAATCCCGAGGTCTTTCCCTTGAAATATCTACAATATGTATACTCGTATGTTATCCTATCTTATCATCTCAAACACAGATAGTACAAAGTGAATTACCACGACAAATCTTTACGAAAGTCATTTGCACTTCTTAAACATGGATGATTCACTTGAGCGAGACCACATACCTATCGGCTCGTCGTTGAAAAAAAAAATAAAAAAAAAATACAATTGGTTAGCATTTATACAGATTAATAAGGGGGGGGGGGTCTACAGGTTGGCTCCAGGCTCACGCGGACTGACTCACAATAATGCCCGTTAAGTAGCTGTCGAGTCTGGTAGGTAAGAGGAGGTGACAGGCTTGTGGAGATAATAAGACTTACTCTATTATTATACAATGTCTTATAAGTGGTTATAATATATAGTGTATGTGGTAAAACTTAAGAACAGGGAGAGAGAGAGAGAGAGAGAGAGAGAGAGAGAGAGAGTACGTTGTCAGCATGTATACGGAAGAGGACAGTGTTCATCCTTACCATACACATATATTTGTATACAGATAAAACGATGATGAGAGCAACAACGAACATAACAACAACAACATAAACAACAACATAAACAACAACAACAACAATAACAAAAACAGCAACTAGAGACTAAGGTAATACAACAAATAAAACAGCTTTATAAACACTTGTGTATATATAAACATGTACTTGAAGAATGACGGCCTTGTGTGATGGCGAGAGGCGATTACATTCTACATCCCTGTTTTACCACCTCCTCATCTCACCTTAGGCGAGGTCCAACAAAAACATTCAAGTCCAACTAAACGAGCCAACGCGTAGTAGAGAGTCAGTGTTCTGCGTTATCAAGATCACTAAAATCTCATGATCAATAAAATATCAAGATCAATAAAATATAAATAAAATAAGACTTTGTTCGTAAGTATGAAGCAATAAAATCCCGGTACTTTTATTAAACAATGAATCTATGGAATAAATTTTATATCCACTGACAAAAAAGTGTTCATACATTTACACATACATACATACATACATACATACATACATACATACATACATACATACATACATACATACATACATACTCATACTTCTGTCACTGTGTTATACATCATACCGGCTGTTCCTAGATGCTGTGTTCCCGTCGCTTTACTTTCCTTCGGTCCCGCTTCCCGTCTCCTCCGCGTCTCAGGTGAGCTTTATTACCGTCACTTCCCTCCTTAATACACCGAACAAAACGAGTTAAGGATTACAGTAATATTTGCATTCAATTTCATATGCCATTTGTGCATTAAGTCACTAAATTGTTTGAGTGATAAACAAGCTGATGAAAGATACACAAGAGTCACAATAAACTACCAATTAAAATAAACTAGGCATAAAAAAACCACACAAAAACTACATCCATAATTTTCACATTAACTAGCATTAATTACCAGGTATTTACATAGCAGGTGTTTAGCTCTGCACTGATCAGTACCAATTAAACAAAGTACTACCGCTATGCATCAGAGGTGAGAGAGAGAGAGCAGTTATGAACACACCTGCCCCTCACCTGCTTAATTTATAAACTGCAGCAGTAACACCCTGGCCTCACCCACCTCTAATTATGTTACATGGAAGGTGAACATTACCTACGCCCTTGATTACTGCCTCAGTATCGTACATTTCCAAATTTTAAAGCACCGCTCACCTTTTTTTGTGTAATGACGTACATGAAACTAATTTGCATAAAACCTTTTCATTTCCCCTGGAGCTGAATCAAGCCCCGGTGTTCCCAACCACCTAGTATTATAAACTGGTGTATCACAGAGTCTAATAGGACAAAGATGAATAATATGATATAAAATAAGTTATATCAAATTACGTTGGAGATTTGTGTATTTACTCGCCTTACATGAAAGATTATGAGGAAGGTTTCTCATCTCACACACACACACACACACACACACACACACACACACACACACACACACCTGTCAATCGAAAACATAAATAAATTTTATCCGGCTTCTGGCCCCTGATGAGAGTTCAAAAAGTGATGACATCATTCCACGTGGCGTCACCTGATAGAACATTATCTATAATCACTACACGATGTTGTCCGGATATTTGTACATAGTTATCAAAATAACTACAGTCATTATTTCTTTCAAAGCTAACGTTACTATATCCTGTTTTTAATTTAACGACAGTGACGCCATAACTGTTTCTGTGTTTAGTTCTGCTTATATGTGACGTCACCTTCAAGACCGAGCGATAGTCACCTGTAAACCTTTTTGTTAATGGTCTACCTGTATACAACCTCTAATTTATTGTGTTGGTCATAGTAAATCCTACACCATCGCTTGAGTTTTGGGTTTATATTAAGGTAGTCTCTGTCTGTCTGTCTGTTTGTCTTTCTGTCTGTCTGTCTGTCCAACAAGACACTCAATCACTCAGTTAGTGGTTGAGTCCAGTGTTCAAGTACGTTCTTATTACTACCTTTTCTATCTCTCATCCTACGGCTAAAGGATATGTACAGTACTTATTATTGTCACCAAAGTATAGGGGAAAAAAAGTTCTAATCAAGATACAGGGGAAAAAAAGTTCTTAAGCTTGAGGCAAATGATACCACGAGTTGGGAAAAGTTCACCTCAAGAAGAAAGTGTTTATAAGAGACAGCTGATCTGCTACCGGGCAATATTTCCACAAAAGGAAGTTAATTTTGACTGTGTTTGTCCTTTAAGCCGGATGAATATATCACTGACTGAGTCTAAGTAATGATCAAGTCGGTAGTATTTCAGGAGTTAGTTTTTATCATATAATTATACGTTAATACACCTGAGGGAGAGGTACTGTGTGTAGGATATGACTCAAGCAGGCAGTAAATATATACTGCATATGTAAGAGGAAATGGTTGTGATATTTGACTTTCAAGAACATTTGTATTTACATTTAAATTATGACAATATTTTTATATGTATATTACAAAACCAGAGAATTAAATCATGTTGCCTAACCTGGTGGAAATATCTTCACCTGTACAGTAAATTAGTTTCTGAATAAATGCTTTTGAATTTGAACAGAAGGTGAGTTAGGTTATTACACAGGTATACTTACACTAATATGTTCTATTTTATTTTTTTAGTTATTGTATAAACAGTAAACGGCGCTGAGGTAGGCTAGTGTACGTTACCTGTGTTAATTAGCTTAAATTAGTGGGGCATTAAGTAAAAATATAAGTTATATCTTCTTTTTCATGTAAGGATATAATTTGTGTGGACATCTTTAGGTATCTAGCGAGTGTTCTCTTAACCCTCGGAGGCCTGGGGTTTCTCACAGCTGAATAAGATAATCTGGCGTCAGTTAGATTAATATACCTAAAAATACCTTTACCTGTCCTCTAAAGGTGATGGGTGTACACATTACATAATCCAACACTCTACAGTAACCCGATGTATATACTGTAGGTCTAGGCTCTGTACATGCCAGGTATATACATTAATCAACTCTTAAGTGAATCTCCCAATCAGAGAAAACACGTTCAGGATAATCATCAAATTTAGCCTTTATCTTTAGGGATGGTAATTTCGGTTCTATGATTTGCATAGCTCGTGATTAGCCGCAGATAACCGGCTTATTCACCAATTATTGACAAAGTAATGGCCATTAGTTGGTAATTTATCTCGTGAAGGTAATATTTTGAACACCTCATCGCCAATTAGGTGATATATAAACTATAATACTCACACCCAATCATCACGTTCCTCCCAATTACCAAATAGGAAACTTTGGATCCTATATTAAGTGGCTGATTACTGGTTCACTATCACATATTCTCTAAGTTCAGTTTCCAATAGAAATCTAGGTTGTATACCATTAACATATTGGTGAGTCTTGCCTGCCCACCAGTACAGACCGGGAAAGTGGAAACTGGATAAACATGTTTTTTTGTTTTCCTTTTTTTTCTTTTTTTGATGAATAGAGAAATTTTAGACGAGTTAACTATCGATTTCCCGTCATTAATATACTTGAAATATATAATGAATTTAAATATAACCTAAATAAATTATTAAACAAATTTCCTTAGTTATTTGTTATTATGAAACTCTTAAGTTATCTGGAGGTGCTATTGTCTATTTTTCTACCTTTAATTAATAATTTATTGGTAAGGTAGAATAAAATAAGGAAGGAGAGGAGGAAAGGGGGGAGGATGGGAGGGAGGGAAATAAAGAGGGAAGGAAGGAAGGAGATAGGGCAAAAAAGGAAGGTAGAAGAGACAGGAGTATGGAAGAAGACAAATATGAAAAGGCGAATAGGAGGAGGAGGCAAAGAAGAAAGACAAGAGGCAAGAGGGAGAAGGGAGAAGAAGAGAGGAATAAGGGAGAAGAAAAAAGACAAAGACACAGACATATCAATTCACCAATACACCACAACACACACCCACCCCCCTGACACCTAACCTACCCTAACCTAACCTAACCTAACCTAACCTAACCTCCCTTTAACGTTTCATGTCTCTTTTCACTGTCTATCTACCTTATTCTTTATCGACCTCTCTTCCTTCTACCCCCTATTCTTCGTCCACTCCTATTACCTGGCTAATATCTTCATCATCATCATCATCATCAATACCATTCTCATCATCGCCATCATCATTATCATTATCATTATCATCATCAATATCATCATCATCATCAATATCATCATCCTCATCATCATTCCACATTTGCATAGCTGGTGCTTAGCGGGTTAAAGTCGAGCTGTTCGGTAATTAGGGGAAAAAGAGGTGTCGATTTTCTTACCAACTTATGAGGTCCGGTTATAGTATTTCAGACAGCCGGTCCTCCATTACTTGATATACAAAGTGCGATAGTAACACTCGCCCTATAATGCTCTCTCTATAATGCTACCCAATTATACCACTCGCAAATTAGAGCCTTAACGAATCGCCTGATTATTGGTTCGCTGTCGTTAATATTCACATTCGGTTATGAAATTATAATTTTTAATCGCATAACATTTGTGAACGATCATGGTGTCGGGAGATATTACGGGTTATTTCTGAACACTCTTGTGAAATGGTGAGTGGTTGGTGAGATACTGGGTCTTTATAAAGTCCCTTGATGTTGGTGTTTATAAAGTCACTTGATGTTGGTGTTTACAAAGTCCCTTGATGTTGGTGTTTATAAAGTCCCTTGATGTTGGTGTTTACAAAGTCCCTTGATGTTGGTGTTTATAAAGTCCCTTGATGTTGGTGTTTACAAAGTCCCTTGATGTTGGTGTTTATAAAGTCCCTTGATGTTGGTGTTTATAAAGTCCCTTGATGTTGGTGTTTATAAAGTCCCTTGATGTTGGTGTTTACAAAGTCCCTTGATGTTGGTGTTTATAAAGTCCCTTGATGTTGGTGTTTACAAAGTCCCTTGATGTTGGTGTTTATAAAGTCCCTTGATGTTGGTGTTTATAAAGTCCCTTGATGTTGGTGTTTATAAAGTTCCTTGATGTTGGTGTTTACAAAGTCCTTTATTGTTATTGTTTACATAATCCCTTGCAAGAGTTACACATTCACTACATCAATTTTCTGCACCTACCTGTAATCTTCGTCCAGGTCCGTCGTGACGTAATTGTGATGAACGCACCAGGGACATCAGCGATACTTTTTTTGTGATTCCACCTGAAAATTAAAGGAATCTGTCAGAAATGATAAGGAATCCTTTACCTAACAAAGCGATGGATATGTAACTTCCTCGTGGAATTTAAAAACATAAACACCAAGGAACTCTGAAAAAACAAAGACGAAACTAACTAGCTTGGAAGGTAGGTGTTTAGTAGTAGTAGTAGTAGTAGTAGTAGTAGTAGTAGTAGTAGTAGTAGTAGTAATAGTAGTAGTGGTCACCTATAGTTACCTAACGAATAGCAAACGTAACGCTGGCGGGCAACTGAAAAGATATAAAAATAATCTTAAGACAAACCTGAAAAAGTGCCAAATCGGCCCCTCACCTGGGAGAAGATTACTCCACACCGTAACGCTTGGAGGAGCACCACACGAGAAGGTGTCAATACTTTAGAGTTAGCCTGATTGCATAACGAGGCAGACAAGCGCCAACGCCGGAAAGACGCTGCCGCCGCCCCTTCCGCACTACATGTAGTTCCCCACATTTGCAACATCTGTGAACGACCCTGCCGGTCCCGTATCGGCCTCTTTAGTCACTTCAGAACTCACCAACGTAGGTGACATCCATAATAACTCATATAATTGTATCATAGTTGGATGATCGTCATACTCGATTCCGAGTAACAGCAAAGTAGTATTAGTAGTATATTTATGTTATTATTAAAAAATTTTCTTCAATTATCCTTTTTATCAAAATCACCAGGACCACCTTGGCCACCTTGGCCACCTGTTCCAATGTAATAACCATCGACTCAGTTCTTGAAAACTGTGAATTACATCTCCCCCCTACCATCCCCATACCTCCCCCATACCGCCCCCTCCCTCACACCTCCCTCCCCATACCTCACCTCTCACCTCCATCATCCTCCCCCTCCCCATCACCTCCCCACACCTCCCCATTTCACTTGGTCTAAGCATTTCTCCTGTCAATTATGAAAGCAGATATTACCACAGGGACTAAGAACCAGGACATCTCTGGCCGTGCGCAGAAGATGATAACACCGACCTCAACTGCCTGGTCATTCAGAAGAGCGTAACTGGCACCCTCAGGTTCTCAACTGGCTCAGCCATGTTAATATTGTTATTATTATCCACTCTGTATCTGTGTTTTTCTGGGTAAATAAACTGTGTCAATTCAATTCAATAAAGCTATTATCAAACGACCATTACTTAACCAATTCAAATTAAAGCTTTTTTTTATTATTATTTATACTATTTGTCTTTCTTCTCCCTTCTCCTGCTCGTCCTTCTCTCCCTCTCCCTCCTCTCCCATTCCTACTCTTCCCCTAATCCTCCTCCTCCTCTTCTCCCTTCCCCTCTTCTCCCCCCACCCCCCTCCTCCTCCTCCTCTCTCTCTCTTCTCTTTCTCGTTGAATCATTGTTCCTCGTTATGTGATTGGCTGAGATAACCGGTTTACTCACCAATTACATACAAAGTAGCTTCAATTATCGTCGTAATTTATTGGTTTAGATCTATAAGCACCACCGTGTTCAAACGGGCTCGATTTATACACGGTAACAGAAACAACCGGTTGTAAATCAGGAGTCAAATTGGGAGGCGAAACCCTTAGCGAAATATAACCATAGGAAAAATAAAAAGGGTAGCCAATTTCAGCCAATTTACAGGTGAAATTTGCAACAGGTAAGTGATATACTTTTTTTTTTCCTAGGGGAGTCTAATGGCGTTGGGTATGGTGCATTAATGTTGGTTATTATGGTGTGGGTAGACTTTAAAGGGTAAAAGTTATGGTGCATTAACATAATAAGAAAACTAGTAGGTGTTATAATACTTTTGGTATAGTGTACTGACAGGTATAGTGCCACAGTGTTGATTGTTACCATGAATCTGACTATAATACTCATGATGTCATTGGTATAATAGAAAAATTATATTGGTATAAGTGATTCATACAATTGGTCTAATAGCTAAAGTCTATTAAATATGATTTAGGGGCACAGAAGCGTAATAAAACAGTCTAATGATAGTTATGACACATTGGTACATTATTGCATTAGTGTACTGGTATGATAGGTATGGTGTATTAGTATAAGTATTATTCATTTTATAAAAGTACTATAACTAGAACACGATATACTAGTACGATAGGTATGGTGTATTAGTATAAGTATTATTCATTTTATAAAGTACTATAACTAGAACACGATATACTAGTACGATAGGTATGGTGTATTAGTATAAGTATTATTCATTTTATAAAAGTACTATAACTAGAACACGATATACTAGTACGATAGGTATGGTGTATTAGTATAAGTATTATTCATTTTATAAAGTACTATAACTAGAACACGATATACTAGTACGATAGGTATGGTGTATTAGTATAAGTATTATTCATTTTGTATAATACTTGTGTCATCTTCATAATGTTATAGTGGGTTAATGAATTAGGAATGGTAGACAGGTACAACTTGGTATAGTAGAATTAAATGAGGTGGATGTTTGGCATACAGGTGGAAAATGGATGAACAACCTAAGATGGAACAGTGTGCATGAGTGATGGATGGATGTATCAATCTATCCACACACACACACACACACACACACTCAGGACAGCGATAATTAGACCATCTCATGAGTGTGAATGATTTATTTTAAGACCCCGATTATTTTAATAAGGATTTGCATTAACTAATGACCAGATAGCGTGGACATCTCACTAATCAACAGCGAAGGCAACTTTTTCAGCCCCAAAAACACCTCATTAAGAGCCACTAAACAGCTCTGAGTCGTATATTTAACAGGTAAACTGGTCACATTTTAGCTTAAATGATATTGTAACGATGGAGTCAGTGTATCAAAGTTAACACCAGATTACCGCTGAACCTGACGAGGATAATGAGGGAGAGGGGGAGAGGGAGTAGGAGTAGGAGAGGG